>NC_138293.1:44507500-44695000 GCF_965601325.2 Salmo salar
ATGAAACATGGACATCACATGTTTCTGTCACATGGGATGACGCTGGAGAGACAAGTAGGTACGGGGAGTAAAACATTTAATAAAGAACATACATGGAACGAGACAGGAACAGCGTCAGCAAACTAGTAACACAAACAAAAAACAATTAATGCTGAAGCTGGGAACAGAGCTGGCAAATATAGGGGAGGTAAAAACAGGTAATGAGTGAGTCCAGGTGAGTCCAATATTGCTGATGTGCGTGACGAGGGAAGGCGGATGTGCGTAATGGATGATAGCAGTGCGTGATGCAAACTGGGTGGCTCGAGCCCTGAATGCTGACTGGCTGACAGCCTTGGTATGTCAGACCGTATACGTGTTATTTATGTTATGTTTTGTCATACAGTTGAAGTCAAATGTTTACATACACCTTAGCCAAATACAGTCTTTCACAATTCCTGACATTTAATCCCAGTAAAAATTCCCTGTCTTAGGTCAGTTAGGATCACCACTTTATTTTAAGATTATGAAATGTCATAATAATAGTAGAGTGAACGATTTATTTCAGCATTTATTTCTTTCATCACATTCCCAGTGGGTCAGAAGTTTACATACACTAAATTAGTATTTGGTAGCATTGCCTTTAAATTGTTTAACTTGGGTCAAACGTTTTGGGTTGACTTCCACAAGCTTCCCACGGAACGCCTCGCCAATATCCAATGGTAGAGCGTGGCGCGAAATACAAAACCTCAAAAATGCTACAATTTTTCAAACATACGACTATTTTACACCATTTTAAAGACAAGACTATCGTTAATCTAACCACATTGTCCGATTTCAAAAAGGCTTTACAGCGAAAGTAAAACATTAGATGATAGGAGAGTACACAGCCAAAAATAATCGCACAGCCATTTTCAAAGCAAGCATTTATGTCACATAAACCCAAAAGACAGCTAAATGAAGCACTAACCTTTGATTATCTTCATCAGATGACACTCCTAGGACATTATGTTATACAATACATGCATGTTTTGTTCAATCAAGTTCATATTTATATCCAAAAACAGCTTTTTACATTAGCATGTGATGTTCAGATTATACATTCCCACCCAAAACTTCCAGTGAATTTACTAAATTACTCATCATAAACGTTGACAAAATACATAACAATTATTTTAAGAATTATAGATACAGAACTCCATTATGCAATCGCTATGTCAGATTTTAAATTAGCTTTTCGGCGAAAGCACATTTTGCAATATTCTGAGTACATTCCTCAGCCATCACGGCTAGCTATTTTGACACCCGCCAAGTTCGGGGCTCACTAAACTCAGAATTACTATTAGAAAAATTGTATTACCGTTGCTGATCTTCGTCAGAATGCACTCCCAGGACTGCTACTTCAACAACAAATGTTGTTTTTGTTCCAAATAATCCATAGTTATGTCCAAATACCTCCGTTTTGTTCGTGCGTTCAGGTCACTATCCAAAGGGTAACGCACGAGTGCATTTCGAGACAAAAAATTTCAAAATGTTCCTTTACCGTACTTAGAAACATGTCAAACGCTGTTTAAAATCAATTTTTATGGTATTTTTCTAGTAAAATAGCGATAATATTCCAACCGGACAATAGTGTATTCATTCAAAGAGAGAAAAGAAAAAACAGCATGAGCCAATGGAAGCCTTAGAAAGTGCTTCGTAACAGCTCAGATACTGTAGTTTCGATAGAGAACCAAAAGAAGAACTATAAATTGACAGACAGGCCACTTCCTGCTTGGAATCTTCTCAGGTTTTTGCCTGCCATTTGAGTTCTGTTATACTCACAGACACCATTCATACAGTTTTAGAAACTTCAGAGTGTTTTCTATCCAAATCTACTAATAATATGCATATTCTCGTTTCTGGGCAGTTTAAATCGGGTACGTTTTTTTCATCCGGCCGTGAAAATACTGCCCCCTATCCACAACAGGTTTTAACTTGGGTCAAAAATTTCGGGTAGCCTTCAACAAGCTTCCCACAATAAAATTGGTGAATTTTGACCCATTCCTCCTGACAGAGCTGGTGTAACTGGGTCAGGTTTGTAGGCCTCCTTGCTAGCAAACACTTTTTCAGTTCTCCCCACACATTTTCAATGGGATTGAGGTCAGGGCTTTGTGATGGCCACTCCAATACCTTGACTTTGTTGTCCTTAAGCCATTTTACCACAACTTTGGAAGTATGCTTGGGGTCATTGTCCATTTGGAAGACACATTTGTCTTGAGATGTTGCTTCAATATATTCACATAATTTTCCTGCCTCATGATTCCATCTATTTTGTGACATGCACCAGTCCCTCCTGCAGCAATGCACTTCCACAACATGATGCTGCCTCCCCCAAGCTTCACGGTTGGGATGGTGTTCTTCGGCTTGCAAGCTTCCCCCTTCTTCCGCCAAACATAACGATAGTCATTATGGCCAAACAGTTCTATTTTTGTTTCATCAGACCAGAGGACATTTCTCCAAAAAGTACGATCTTTGTCCCCATGTGCAGTTGCAAATAGATGTCTAGCTTTTTTATGGTGGTTTTGGAGCATATGCTTCCTCCTTGCTGAGCGGCCTTTCAGGTTATGTCAATAATATAGGACTCGTTTGACTGTGGATATATACTGCTCAAAAAAATAAAGGGAACACTTAAACAACACATCCTAGATCTGAATGAAAAAATTATCTTATTAAATAGTTTTTTCTTTTCATAGTTGAATGTGATGACAACAAAATCACACAAAAATAATCAATGGAAATCCAATTTATCAACCCATGGAGGTCTGGATTTGGAGTCACACTCAAAATTAAAGTGGAAAACCACACTACAGCCTGATCCAACTTTGATGTAATGTCCTTAAAACAAGTCAAAATGAGGCTCAGTAGTGTGTGTGGCCTCCACGTGCCTGTATGACCTCCCTACAACACCTGGGCATGCTCCTGATGAGGTGGGGGATGGTCTCCTGAGGGATCTCCTCCCAGACCTGGACTAAAGCATCCGCCAACTCCTGGACAGTCTGTGGTGCAACATGGCGTTGGTGGATGGAGCGAGACATGATGTCCCAGATGTGCTCAATTGGATTCAGGTCTGGGGAACGGGCGGGCCAGTCCATAGCATCAATGCCTTCCTCTTGCAGGAACTGCTGACACACTCCAGCCACATGAGGTCTAGCATTGTCTTGCATTAGGAGGAACCCAGGGCCAACCGCACCAGCATATGGTCTCACAAGGGGTCTGAGGATCTCATCTCGGTACCTAATGGCAGTCAGGCGACCTCTGGCGAGCACATGGAGGGCTGTGCGGCCCCCCAAAGAAATGCCACCCCACACCATGACTGACCCACCGCCAAACCGGTCATGCTGGAGGATGTTGCAGGCAGCAGAACGTTCTCCACGGCGTCTCCAGACTCTGTCACGTCTGTCACGTGCTCAGTGTGTACCTGCTTTCATCTGTGAAGAGCACAGGGCGCCAGTGGTGAATTTGCCAATCTTGGTGTTCTCTGGCAAATGCCAAACGTCCTGCACGGTGTTGGGCTGTAAGCACAACCCCCACCTGTGGATGTCGGGCCCTCATACCACCCTCATGGAGTCTGTTTCTGACCGTTTGAGCAAACACATGCACATTTGTGGCCTGCTGGAGGTCATTTTTGCAGGGCTCTGGCAGTGCTTCTCCTGCTCCTCCTTACACAAAGGCGGAGGTAGCGGTCCTGCTGCTGGGTTGTTGCCCTCCTACGGCCTCCTCCACGTCTTCTGATATACTGGCCTGTCTCCTGGTAGCGCCTCCATGCTCTGGACACTACGCTGACAGACACAGCAAACCTTCTTGCCACAGCTCGCATTGATATGCCATCCTGGATGAGCTGCACTACCTGAGCCACTTGTGTGGGTTGTAGGCTCCGTCTCATGCTACCACTAGAGTGAAAGCACCGCCAGCATTCAAAAGTGACCAAAACATCAGCCAGGAAGCATAGGAACTGAGAAGTGGTCTGTGGTCCCCACCTGCAGAACCACTCCTTTATTGGGGGTGTCTTTTTAATTGCCTATAATTTCCACCTGTTGTCTATTCCATTTGCACAACAGCATGTGACATTTATTGTCAATCAGTGTTGCTTCCTAAGTGGACAGTTTGATTTCACAGAAGTGTGATTGACTTGGAGTTACATTGTGTTGTTTAAGTGTTCCCTTTATTTTTTTGAGCAGTGTAGATACTTTCGTACCTGTTTCCTCCAGCATCTTCACAAGGTCCTTTGCTGTTGTTCTGGGATTGATTTCCACTTTTTGCACCAAAGTACGTTCATCTCTAGGAGACAGAACGTGTCTCCTTCCTGAGCGGTATGACGGCTGTGTGGTCCCATAGTGTTTATACTTGCGTACTATTGTTTGTACAGATGAACGTGGTACCTTCAGGTGTTCGGAAATTGCTCCCAAGGATGAACCAGACTTGTGGAGGTCTAAAATTTTTTTCTGAAGTCTTGGCTGGTTTCTTTTGATTTTCCCATGATGTCAAGCCAAGAGGCACTGAGTTTGAAGGTAGGCCTTGAAATACATCCACAGGTACACCTACAATTGACTCAGATGATGTCAATTAGCCTATCAGAAGCTTCTAAAGCCATGACATCATTTTCTGGAATTTTACAAGCTGTTCAAACGCACAGTCAACTTAGTGTATGTAAACTTCTGGCCCACTGGAATTGTGATACAGTGAATTATAAGTGAAATAATCTGTCTTTAAACAATTGTTGGAAAAAGTACTTGTGTCATGCACAAAGTAGATGTCCTATCCGACTTGCCAAAACTATAGTTTGTTAACAAGAAATTTGTGGAGGGGTTGAAAAATTAGTTTTAATGACGCCAACTTAAGTGTATGTAAACTTCCGACTTCAACTGTACCCGTGGTATACAGGTTGAATCAACGTTGTTTCCACATCATTTCAAACAAATTTCAATGTGGTGATGTTGAATCAACATGGGAAACTGATTGGATTTGAAAAAAGTAATCAATGTAAGGGAATTCATCTAACCTAAATCCAATTATATGGTGAAATATTGGTTGATTTCACATTGAATTCAAGTTAGTTGACAACTCAACCAAATATAAATCCAAACTAGACATTGAACTGAAGTCTAGGCCGAGTGGTGGTAACAAAATCAGTTGGATTATTCTAAATGAGTAACGTAATCTGATTGCTTTTGGATTACTTCCTTGCTTAGCCAGCATCTGCTTCAGTTTATGATGCAGACCGAACAGTTCCCTCTCCAACTCTGCCCACCCAACTGCTCCCCAGCATATTTTGTCAGGTCCTGCATCTTCTTGATGAAATGGCATCCCTGCTAAAATATAATCTTTACTGTCAAGTTCCAGGGAAAGCATTCCCAGCTCTCTTTCTTTGATTGTGCAATTACAATTACTACACCCATGTGTAAATATTTGTATGAACATAACATTCAACAACTGAGACATAAACTGAACAAGTTCCACAGACATGTGACCAACAGAAATGGAATAATGTGTCCCTGAACAAAGTGTGTGGGGGGGGGTCAAAATCAAAAGTAACAGTCAGTATCTGGTGTGGCCACCAGCTGCATTAAGTAGTGCATCTCCTCCTCATGGACTGCACCAGATTTGCTAGTTTTTGCTGTGAGATGTTACCTCACTCTTCCACCAAGGCACCTGCAAGTTCCCGGACATTTCTGGGGGAATGGCCTTAGCCCTCACCCTCCGATCCAACAGATCCTAGACGTGCTCAATGCGATTGAGATCCGGGTTCTTCGCTGGCCATGGCAGAACACTGACATTCCTGTCTTGCAGGAAATCACGCACAGAACGAGCAGTATGGCTGGTGGCATTGTCATGCTGGAGGGTCATGTCAGGATGAGCCTGCAGGAAGGGTACTACATGAGGGAGGAGGATGTCTTCCCTGTAACGCACAGCGTTGAGATTGCCTGCAATCAACAAGCTCAGTCCGATGATGCTGTGACACATCGCCCCAGACCATGACGGCCCCTCCACCTCCAAATCGATCCCGCTCCAAAGTACAAGCCTCGGTGTAACGCTCATTACTTTTACGATAAACGCAAATCTGACCATCACCCCTGGTGAGACAAAACCGCGACTCGTCAGTGAAGAGCACTTTTTGCCACTGTGTGGTCCAGTGACAGTGGGTTTGTGCCCATAGGCGACATTGCTGCCGGTGATGTCTGCAGAGGATCTGCCTTACAACAGGCCTACAAGCCCTCAGTCCAGCCTCTCTCAGCCTATAGCGGACAGTCTGAGCATTGATGGAGGGATTGTGCGTTCCTGGTGTAACTCGGCAGTTGTTGTTGCCATCCTGTGCCTGTCCCGTAGGTGTGATGTTCGGATGTACCAATCCTGTGCAGGTGTTGTTACACGTGGTCTGCCACTGCGAGGAAGATCAGCTGTCCTGTCTCCCTGTAGTGCTGTCTTAGGCGTCTCACAGTACAGACATTGCAATTTATTGCCCTGGCCACATCTGCAGTCCTCATGCCTCCTTGCAGCATGCCTAAGGCACATTCACGCAGATGAGCAGGGACCCTGGGCATCTTTCTTTTGGTGTTTTTCAGAATCCGTAGAAAGGCCTCTTTAGTGTCGTAAGTTTTCAGAACTGTGATCTTAATTGCCTACCGTCTGTAAGCTGTTAGTGTCTTAACGACCGTTCCACAGGCGCATGTTCATTAATTGTTTATGGTTGAACAAGCATGGGAAACAGTGTTTAAACACTTTATAATGAAGATCTGTGAAATTATTTGGATTTTTACGAATTATCTTTGAAAGACAGGGTCCTGAAAAAGGGATTTTTCTTTTTGAGTTTATATGTACATATACATACATACAAATACATACATACATACATACATACATACATACATACATACATACATACATACATACATACATACATACATACATACATACATACATACATACATACATGCATCCAAATACATTTAAATCCATATACAGTACCAGTCAAAAGTTTGGACACATCTACTCATACAAGGGTATTTTTTTTAATACTATTTTCTACATTGCAGAATAATAGTGAAGACATCAAAACTATGAAAAAACACATATGGAATTATGTATTAAACAAAAAAGTGTTTAATACATATATTTTATAATTGAGATTCTTCAAAGTACCCACCCTTTGCTTTGATGTCAGCTTTGCACACTCTTTGCATTCTCTCAACCAGCTTCATGACATAGTCACCTGGAATGCATTTCAATTAACAGGTGTGCCTTGTTAACAGTTCATTTGGAAATTCTTTCCTTCTTAATGCGTTTGAGCCAATCAGTTGTGTTGTGACAAGGTAGGGGTGATATATTTGGTGAAAGACCAAGTCCATATTATGGCAAGAACAGCTCAAATAAGCAAAGAGAAACACCAGTCCATCATTACTTTAAGACATGAAAGTAAGTCAATCTGGAAGATTTCAAGGACTTTCAAAGTTTCTTCAAATGCAGTTGCTAAAACCATCAAGCGCTATGAACATCAAGCGCTACACTGTCTCTCATGAGGACCGCCACAGGAAAGGAAGACCCACAGTTACCTCTGCTAAGTTCATTAGAGTTAACTGCACCTGAGATTGCATGCCAAATAAATGCTTCACAGAGTTCAAGTACCAGACACATCTCAACATCCATTGTTCAGAGGAGACTGCGTGAATCAGGCCTTCATGGTCAAATTGCTGCAATGAAACCACTACTAAAGGACACCAATAATAAGAAGAGACTTGCTTCGCCCAAGTAACACAAGCAATGGACATTAGACTGGTGGAAATCTGTCCAAATTGTAGATTTTTGGTTCCAACCGCCATGTCTTTGTGAGACGCAGAGTAGGTGAACGGATGATCTCTGCATGTATGGTTCCCACCGTGAAGCATGGAGGAGGAGGTGTGATGGTGTGGAGGTGCTTTGCTGGTGACACTGTCTGTGATTTATGTAGAATTCAAGGCACACTTAACCAGCATGTCTACCACAGCATTCTGCAGCGATACGCCATCCCATCTGGTTTGCACTTAGTGGGACTGTCATTTGTTTTTCAACAGGACAATGACCCAAAACACACCTCCAGGCTGTGTAAGGGCTATTTGACCAAGAAGGAGAGTGATGGAGTGCTGCATCAGATGACCTGGCCTCCACAGTCACCTGACCTCAACCAATTGAGATGGTTTGGGATGAGTTGGACCGCAGAGTGAAGGAAAAGCAGCCAACAAGTGCTCAGCATGTGGAACTCCTTCAAGACTGTTGGAAAACCATTCTTCATGAAGCTGGTTGAGAGAATGCCATGAGTGAGCAAAGCTGTCATCAAGGCAAAGGGTAGCTACTTTGAAGAATCTTATATACAAAATATATTATATGTATTAATAACCTCTTACATCTAGACGTTCCGCTAGCGGAACACCTGCTCCATTATCCAATGATAGGCGTGGCGCGAATTACAAATTCCTCAAAAATACAAAAACTTCAATTTTTCAAACATATGACTATTTCACAGCATTTTAAAGACAAGACCCTCCTTTATCTAACCACACTGTCCGATTTCAAAAAGGCTTTACAGCGAAAGCAAAACATTAGATTATGTCAGCAGAGTACCAAGCCAGAAATAATCAGACACCCATTTTTCAAGCTAGCATATAATGTCACAAAAACCCAGAAGACAGCTAAATGCAGCACTAACCTTTGATGATCTTCATCAGATGACACACCTAGGACATTATGTTATACAATACATGCATGTTTTGTTCAATCAAGTTCATATTTATATCAAAAAACAGCTTTTTACATTAGCATGTGACGTTCAGAACTAGCAAACTTCCAGAGGAATTTGCTAATAATTTACTAAATTACTCACGATAAACGTTCACAAAAAGCATAACAATTATTTTAAGAATTATAGATACAGAACTCCTCTATGCACTCGATATGTCCGATTTTAAAATAGCTTTTTGGTGAAAGCACATTTTGCAATATTCTAAGTACATAGCCCAGCCATCACGGGCTAGCTATTTAGACACCCGGCAAGTTTAGCACTCACCAATATCAGATTTACTATTATAAAAGTTTGATTACCTTTTGTTGTCTTCATCAGAATGCACTCCCAGGACTGCCACTTCAATAACAAATGTTGGTTTGGTCCAAAATAATCCATCGTTATATCCGAATAGCGGCGTTTTGTTCGTGCGTCCCAGACACTATCCAAAATGGTAAATAAGGGTCGTGCGCATGGCGCAATTCGTGACAAAAAAATTCTAAATATTCCATTACCGTACTTCGAAGCATGTCAACCGCTGTTTAAAATCAATTTTTATGCCATTTTTCTCGTAGAAAAGCGATAATATTCTGACCGGGAATCTCCTTTTCGGCAAACAGAGGAAAAAAATCACAAAGACGGGGGCGGCCAGGTCACGCGCCTAAGCCCACAGTCCCTTGATCGGCCACTTGAGAAAGGCGATAATGTGTTTCAGCCTGGGGCTGGGATGACGACATTCAGGTTTTTCCCGGGCTCTGAGCACCCATGGACGACGTAGGAAGTGTCACGTTAGAGCAGAGATCCTTTGTAAAAGATAGAGATGGCAAAGAAGTTCCAGAAATGGTCAGACAGGCCACTTCCTGTAAAGGAATCTCTCAGGTTTTGACCTGCTATTTGAGTTCTGTTATACTCACAGACACCATTCAAACAGTTTTAGAAACTTTAGGGTGTTTTCTATCCATATATAATAAGTATATGCATATTCTAGTTACTGGGTAGGATTAGTAACCAGATTAAATCGGGTACGGTTTTTATCCAGCCGTGAAAATACTGCCCCCTAGCCATAAGAGGTTAAACACTTTTTTGGTTACTACATTATTCCATATGTGTTATTTCATAGTTTTGATGTCTTCACTATTATTCTACAAAGTAGAAAATAGTAAAAATATAGAAATACCCTTGAATGAGTAGGTGTGTCGAAACCTTTGACTGGTACTGTAACTGTTCGCTAGGTGTAGGCAAAACCATAAGCAAATAGGTAAACTGGGATATGGCTAAAGAGTTAATCAGGGTTATTTTTACACAAATAGGCAAGTATTTTCCTTCTATGTTAGCAAGATCTTATCTATTTTTGCTAACTCTCTAGTAAAATGTATTGGAGTGAGATTATTTATTTATTTTGAGATATGTATACCAAGTATGTCCACATCACCGTCAGACCATTTTATTGGTACACTACATGGTAATGTAGAAGTGAAAAAAAATTGTGATCCAAAACATAATATAGTAGATTTATCATAATTTGGTTGTAATCCAGAGATGTTAGAAAACGTATCTAGATCCTCTGAGGCTGTGGAGGGATTCAAATTGTGGAATTTAAAGAAAACATGAATCATTAGCATACAATGACACCTTTGTTTTTAAGCCCTGGATTTCTAACCCCTTGATATTATTGTTGGATCTGATTTTAATAGCTAACATTGTCACAAAAAGTGCCGTGTTGAATTGACCAAACTGCAGCGGGTATGTGGATACTCATTCTTTTAATGAAAAAAACACAAAGCATCCACAGGAAAAACCAAACAATACTCACGACCAAACAGTGTGGCAGGCTAAACAAGCAGTGCTCACAAACAATTACCCACAAACACACAGACAAACACATCCTACTAATATAGGACTCCCAATCAAAGGCAACTCAACACACCTGCCTTCAATTGGGAGTCCAATCCCAATTAACTCTACATAGAAAACAAACCTAGAACCTATACCCACAACTAACTAACTAAACCTAGAAATACATAAACACAGAGCAGTGCCCAAAACCCCCGGAATACATAAATAAAACAACCTACTACCTACACCACCACCCCAAACCATATAAAACAAATACCCTCTGCCACATCCTGACCAAACTCCAACAACAAATAACCCTTAACTGGTCAGGACGTGACAAACATTTTGATTTCCATAATAAATAGATTTAGTGGACAACCTTGTTTTACTCCTCTTGACAGTTTAAAACTTTCTAAAAAGTAGCAATTATTTACTATTTTACACCTAGGGTTACTTTACATGATTTTAAACCATTTTATAAGAGGTTCTCCAAAATTGAAATCTTCCAGGCATTTATATATAAACTCCAGTCGTACTTTATCAAAATACTTTTCAAAGTCAGCTATGAATAGCTGTCACGACTCCCACCACGGTAAAGGAAGTGCAGCGGTTTCTAGGGTTTGCCAACTACTACCGGAGGTTTATCTGGGGTTTTTGTCAGGTAGCGGCTCTCATTATCTCACTGCTGAAGGGGGGACCGGTGCGACTGCAGTGGTCGGCTGAGGCGGACAGGGCTTTTGGTCACCTGAAGGATCTGTTTACCTTGGCTCCCGTGCTGGCTCATCCGGATCCCTCTTTGGCGTTCATAGTGGAGGTGGACGCATCCGAGGCTGGGATAGGAGACGTGCTCTCTCAGCGCTCGGGCACGCCAGCAAAGCTCCGCCCCTGTGCTTTCTTTTCGAAGAAGCTCAGCCCTGCGGAGCGAAAATATGATGTGGGGAACCAGGAGCTGTTAGCTGTTGTCAAGGCTCTGAAGGCGTGAAGACATTGGCTTGAGGGGGCTAAACACCCTTTCCTCATCTGGACTGACCACCTCAATCTGGAGTACATCTGGGCGGCGAGGAGACTGAACCCTCGCCAGGCAAGGTGGGCCATGTTCTTTACCCGTTTTGTTTTCACTCTGTCCTACAGACCAGGTTCCCAGAACGCTAAGGCAGATGCACTATCCCGGATGTATGACACAGAGGAGCGGTCCATGGATCACACTCCCATACTTCCGGCCTCTTGCCTGGTGGCACCGGTGGTGTGTGAGCTGGACGCGGACATCAAGTGGGCGTTACACACAAAGCCCACTGCCCCTCAGTGTCCAGCTGGGCGCCTGTACGTTCCGTCTGCTGTCCGCGACCGTCTGATCTATTGGGCCCACACGTCACCCTCCTCTGGTCATCCTGGCATCGGTCGGACGGTGCGTTGCCTTAGTGGGAAGTACTGGTGGTCCACCTTGGCCAAGGATGTGAGGGTTTATGATTCCTCCTGCTTGGTGTGCGCCCAGTGCAAGGCTCCCAGGCACCTGCCCAGAGGGAAGTTACAACCCCTACCCATTCCACAACGGCCGTGGTCGCACCTGTCGGTGGACTTCCTGATGGATCTTCCTCCCTCACAGGGCAACACCACGATCCTGGTCGTTGTGGATTGGTTTTATAAGTCCTGCCATCTCCTCCCTTTGCCCGGTCTCCCTACCGCCCTACAGACTGTGGAGGCCCTGTTCACTCACGTCTTCCGGCACTATGGGGTGCCTGAGGACATAGTCTCTGATCGGGGTCCCCAGTTCACGTCCAGGGTCTGGAGAGCGTTCATGGAACGTCTGGGGGTCTCGGTCAGCCTCACCTCAGGTTTTCACCCCTAGAGTAACGGGCAGGTGGAGAGAGTAAACCAGGATGTGGGTAGGTTTCTGCGGTCATATTGCCAGGACCGGCCGGGGGAGTGGGCGGCGTTCATCCCTGGGCAGAGATGGCCCAAAACTCACTCCACCACTCCTCCACTAACCTCTCTCCCATCCAGTGCGTACTGGGGTATCAGCCGGTTCTGGCACCTTGGCATCAGAGCCAGATCGAAGCTCCTGCGGTGGACGAATGGTTTAAGTGCTCAGAGGAGACCTTGGACGACGCACATGTGCACCTGCAATGGGCCGTGAGGCAGCAGAAGGCGATCGCCGATCCACTTTTCATTTTCCATTTGTTTTGTCTTTGTCTTACACACCTGGTTTCAATCCCCCAATTACTTGTTCATTATTTAACCCTCTGTTCCCCCATGTATGTTTGTGAGAAATTGTTCGTTGTATATCGGTCTGTTATTGTGGGCTCGCATTTTTGCTTTGTATTTGGTTATTTTTGAGTAAAGTATGTTGATTACTCATATCTGCTGTCCTGCGTCTGACTCTCTACACCCGTTACACACAGGACCCATTACAATAGCAGGCCTGGTTTCCCAGATTGTTCATAGTGTTCTATTGTTTCCAGTACTTGTCTTATATTATCCCCAATGTATCGTCCATGTAAAAAACCTGTCTGATTAGAATGAATAATATCTGACAATACCTTTTTAATTCATGCACTATACATTTTTCTCTAATTTTTGCATCACAACACTGGTGTAAGGGGCCTCCAATTTTTTAAATAGACTGGATCTTTATATTTTCCACTTGTATCCTGTTTTAGTAATAATGAAATTAGACCTTCTTGTTGAGTGTCTGATAATCTACATTTACATAGGAGTGGTTAAAACATGCTAATAACGGTCCTTTGAGTATATCAAAAAAAGTTTGGTATACCTCAACCGGTATGCCTTCCAGTCCTGGAGTTTTCCCAGCCTTAAAGGCTTTAGTTGCATCATGAAGTTCCTCCTCTGTAATTTGGCCTTCACATGAGTCTTTCTGTACAGCTGTTAATTTTACATTATTAATAGAAAAAAATCCATACAATTAGCTTCGGTTAGAGGAGATGGAGGAGACTGAAACAAAAACATGCTTAAAGTACTTTGCTTCCTCTTTCAAAATATAATTTGGTGAATCATGGGTGACTCTGTCATTTGTAACAAGTGTCAGTAAATTATTATTGGTATCATTTCTATGTTGAAGATTAAAAAATAATTTGGTGCATTTTCCCCCATATTCCATCCAAGTGGCTTTATTTGTATAATATATTACACTTGACCTTGAATAAATTCTTCCATTTCTTTTTGTTTTTCCTCAAACTTATTCTGAGCCTCTATGGTACATTTTTGTACCATAGAGGCTCAGAATATCTGTTCTGTTAGACCTTTTATTTCCTTTGTAAATATGGACTTTTTTGACCTAAATTGTTTTTGTTAAGAGCTAAGTACTGAATTGCATTATTTATTATATATATTTTCAAATACACGTTATTTGGTCCGTAGGTTAATGAGCCATATCTGTTTATGGTCAAATAACATATTTCAAATCATCCATCTACCTTGCGGATCTGTTTGGACAATTTGCACATTTGAATCAAAATTACTGTTTATTAATATCATCACCACTTTTGAGTTTCTTTGCCCATGGGAGAAGTATATCTCACCCCACCCAGTCCTTTTTCCACACAACTTCATCTGAAATTGTTGAATGAGTTTCCTGTAAACAATATATATTATATTTCTTCTCTTTAAGCCAGGTAAATATTGTTAGTCTTTTCTTATTATCTGCTAAGCCATTCAAATTCTAACTGGCTATACTTATTTTCCCATTTACTATTATCGGATATACATTTCAAATCTATTTGTCATAATTTATGTTTGTAAATTTACAATTAAAAAGTACCAGTGATTGAGTGTCCATATAGCTGTACCATGATATGCATTGCTACTAAGTAACCCTCTAATTGTAACCCCTCCCATCCCTAGTTGTGTTGTCATCCCAGTGACCAGCAGACCACCCCCGTCCCCCCGGATCCCTAGGCCCCCCCAGAGAGGCCAGGACCCATCCTTCGAAAGGGCACACAGTGCCCCCCATTGAACAGAAGCAGAGCAACCACTAAAAGCATTTCCAATGCTCTCACCTCAATTTGCTTTATGTATATATATATATATATATATATATATATATATATATATATATAAAAAATATATATATTTATATGCAAAAAATATGTTGACAGTTCAGGCAAAGGATCGTTACCTATAACCAGGATTGCCATTGGGGTGCAATTTCAGACTTAACTTTTGTATCCGCACTTTCAGGTATGAAGACTGAGCTAAACTGTAGAAGCATAGTAGCTTGACTGGAATGCTCCAGGAGAGGTAACGCACTAGCTGGTTGTGTATCCCTACATCAACCTAAATCCTTGCATATCAACCAACGGCTAAGAAGGTGTAAGAAGAAGAATAGACATCTGGCTCATTCTACTGGCCAAACAGTAAACTGTGAGTTGCATCGTAGCTCATTAGTTACACTGTCACATACTGGTACTTCTGGGTAGTGTTCATTTGGAACCAAATGGAAGAAACGGACTAAAACAGGGAGAGACTATCTGAATTTGTCCAATAAGAAACACTGTTTCTGTTGCAAAACGTTTTGCTACGGTGTGCACTAATGAATGCAACTCTGGTGAGTTTCATTGTGCAGCCTCTCAGTGGCAGACCTTGTCCTGAATAGCCAGAGTGAGAAAGGAATGTACAGTATGAACAGAATTATAATATCATTTTTTATAAAATGTGATGCTTTAAAGGTCCATTGTGATGACTTTTTGTTATCCTTGACCATTGAATCATGCATTATAATGAAAATTGTTATGATCATATTATTCATTTTTGGGATTGAAATATGGGAAGGAAATGTAGAGCTAAATTGTGTTTATGCAGAGGAAAGAGCTTTATTGGCTTGTTAAACCAGCCTGATCTCACAAGCTCACATTCTTTTTCACTGCACGTATCAAGTGAAGTGAAACGATCGTGAGTGCAATAGTCAGTCTGGTTTCACGAAGCTTGGACCTGAAGAAGAACTGAGCTACTAGCATAAAAAAAGCCTGTTTCCAAACAAAAACCGAAAAGATCAGAGGACAGAATGCATCCCAAATGGCCCCCTTTTCCCTATAAAGTGCACTACTTTTGAACCCTCTGGTCAAAAGTAGTGCACTATTTAGGGAATAGGATGCCATTTGGGATGAAGACAGATTGTGCAAAGGAAGTGAATGCTAATGCAGATGACAGAATAGGAAACTGTATCAAAAGGCTGTAAAGAAAGCCAACAGATGAATAAAGCGGAGGTAATACTCTACACTTCGGTATATGTGTGTGTGTGTGTGTGTGTGTGTGTGTGTGTGTGTGTGTGTGTGTGTGTGTGTGTGTGTGTGCGCAAGGCTGTTTCTAGCTTTTTGGTGGCCCTAAGTGAGATTTGGTTACACCTCACCTCACAGGCAAAATCCCCACCTCACAGGCAAAGCATTTTAGTGCCCCCCCACAATTCTTCCAAAAAAACTATAGGGCAGAGAGAACATTTTGCAGTTTTAAAACACATTTCCTGCAATTGTACACATTTTGCCTTGCGGTTGAAAGAAAAATGTGACATTTTAAAGCTGATTTTCTGCAGTTCTACACATTTTGCCATGGGAGGAGAGAAAATGTTGCAGCTTTAAAGCAAATGTCCTGTAATTTTACACATTTTCCCATGACTTATGCCATGTTCATATGACATGAGTGAGAGTGACTAGCAAAATCCATTGGGGCCCCCTAGAGGTCAGGGCCCCTAGGCGCGTGCCTTGAGTGCCCAGTCAGTAGTTCAGCTATGATTACTACAAGGTTAAGATAGCTGGCTAGATTAACTTACCTAGCGATCTATAAAATGTTAGCTAATTGAGTGACTGCTGTGCATTACCAAATTTTATTTCAAAATTGCACGTTGCATTTTACTTTCCTAACTAACAGTGAGTTGAGACACCGACTGACTTCCTGGTTGGGGGCCCCCTAACGGCCACTTACGTCGCTTATGTCTAGAAACAGCACTGTGTGTGTGTGTGTGTGTGTGTGTGTGTGTGTGTGTGTGTGTGTGTGTGTGTGTGTGTGTGTGTGTGTGTGTGTGTGTGTGTGTGTGTGTGTGTGTGTGTGTGTGTGTGTGTGTGTGTGTGTGTGTAAAGCGGAGGTAACATTACCGGTAGCAATGAGCCAAGAGCACTGACCCCGCCAAGTACAATACCCCCTCATTCCTCCTCCTCTCTTTTTCTACTCTGTCCTTCCTCTTCCTCTGTCTATCTGTTAACCCCTCTCTGAACCTGTTCTTACAGTGAGGAAGTGCTTTGGTTTATTATAAAAAAATCTTCAGCATACCAAAAACTATAATGGTAAGTTTCTTGAGCAACTTCAAAACTGCCAAAGGTGAAGTGAGTGAGCCAGAAAATAAATGCTTTCAAGAGAGGCTTCTTAGTTGTGCAGTTCGAACTCTGACTGACCACCATCATCCAATACGGGGGAAAAAATGCATTTAAAATATTTTGGGGGGGATGCATTTTGACATATAATACAACATGTATTTAAAATGCATCTGAAATGTATTTGTACATGTACATGAAATGTAACAAAAAAACGATTTTAAATATTTCACATACAATCAGGAAATGCATCCAAAATATATATTTTACATGTAGTTCAATTAAATGTAACATAAATAAACACTTCATTACCCCTTAATATGTAAATGTTTTATTTAAAATAATTCTGCAACTGAATGATTGCATCTAGTGGGGTGTTCCATCTAGTTTCATATCTGTAAAGAAAAAGGAAAGGTTGAATCAAATTGGGGAAAAAATATAGATTGCTTGAGCGTTTATTGAAAACATGTTCAACTAAAGTTCAATCTTACCTTCAATACTGACACTGAGCCTCACGGAGCCTCAGACGTCAGGCAGGCACCCTCAGTTTGCACCATCGATGTTGCTGTGGACAGGGGAATGAGTAATTAGGGGTAGGTATTCATTGCAGATCAGCAATTTAGAATTTAAAGTGGCATACACTGTTCTGAAAAAGGATTGCAGCTAACATTTTTCTTCCACATTTAGTCTATTTCCTTGGACAAAATTCTTACCTAGCACTGACCCACACAATTCCAAGGATTGTTCATCTCTTCTGTAATTTGCACGTCTTCGGGTCTGCACAGTTTATTCTCTCCATTCAGCATATGAGCATATGGAAACAAAACAAATTCTCAAATACATTCAACTCTGTGAAGCATTTATTTGGGCTGCAATCTGAGGTGCAGTTAACTCTAATGAACTTATCCTCTGCAGCAGAGGTAACTCTGGGTTTTCCTTTCGTGTGGCGGTCCGCATGAGAGCTAGTTTCATCATAGCGCTTGATGGTTTTTGCGACTGCACTTGAAGAAACCTTCAAAGTTCTTGAAATGTTCCATATTGACTGACCTTCATGTCTTAAAGTAATGACGGACTGTCGTTTCTCTTTGCTTATTTGAGCTGTTCTTGCCAAAATATGGACTTGGTCTTTTACCAAAAGACTATCTTCTGTATAACACCCCTAACTTGTCACAACACAACTGATTGGCTCAAATGTATTAAGAAGGAAAGACATATCACAAATTAATTTTTAACTTTTAAGGCACACCTGTTAATTGAAATGCATTCCAGGTGACTATGTCATGAAGCTGGTTGAGAGAATGCCAATCGTGTGCAAAGCTGTCATCAAGGCAAAGGGTAGCTACTTTGAAGAATCTCAGATATAAAATATTTTTTGATTTGTTTAACACTTTTTTGGTTACTATATTATTCCATAAGTCTCATTTCACAGTGTTGATGTCTTCACTATTATTGTACAATGTAGAAAATAGTAAAAATAAAGAAAAACCCTTGAATGAGTAGATTTTATTTTATTTTATTTCAGCTTTTATTTCTTTCATCACATTCCCAGTGGGTCAGAAGTTTGCATACACTCAATTAGTATTTGGTAGCATTGCCTTTAAAATTGTTTCTGGTAGCCTTCCACAAGCTTCCCACAATAAGTTGGGTGAATTTTGGCCCATTCCTCCTGACAGAGATGGTGTAACTGAGTCAGGTTTGTAGACCTCCTTGCTCGCACATGGTTTTTCAGTAGTGCCCACAAATTTTATATGGGATTGAGGTCAGGAATTTGTGATGGCCACTCCAATACCTTGACTTTGTCATCCTTAAGCCATTTTGCAACCATTTTAAAAGTATGCTTGGGGTCATTGTCCATTTGGAAGACACATTTGTGACCAAGCTCCTGCAGCAAGCATCCCCACAACATGATGTTGCCACCCCCGTGCTTCACGGTTGGGATGGTGTTCTTCGGCTTGCAAGCCTCCCCCTTTTTCCTCTAAACATAACTATGTTTATTATGGCCAAAGAGTTCTATTTTTGTTTCATCAGACCAGAGGACATTTCTCCAAAAAGTACAATCTTTGTCCCCATGTGCAGTTGCAAACCGTAGTCTGGCTTTTTTATGGCGGTTTTGGAGCAGTGGCTTCTTCCTTGCTCAGCGACCTTTCAGGTTATGTCGATATAGGACTTGTTTTACTGTGGATATAGTTACTTTTGTACCTGTTTCCTCCAGCATCTTCACAAGGTCCTTTGCTGTTGTTCTGGGATTGATTTGCACTTTTTGCACAAAAGTACGTTCATCTCTAGGAGACAGAACGCGTCTCCTTCCTGAGCGGTATGATGGCTGCGTGGTCCCATGATGTATATACTTGCGTACTATTGTTTATACAGATGAACGTGGTACCTACAGGTGTTTGGAAATTGCTCCCAAGGATGAACCAGACTTGTGGAGGTCTTGGCTGATTTATATTGATTTTCTTATGATGTCAAGCAAAGAGGCACTGCGTTTGAAGGTAGGCCTTGAAATACATCCACAGGTACACCTCCAATTGACTCAAATGATGTCAATTAGCCTATCAGAAGCTTCTAAAGTCATGACATCATTGTCTGGAATTCTCCAAGCTGTTTAAAGGCACAGTCGACTTTGTGTATGTACACTTCAGACCCACTGGAATTGTGATGCAGTGAATTATAAGTGAAATAGTTTGTCTGTGAACAATTGTTGGAAAAATTATTTGTGTCATGCACAAAGTAGATGTCCTAACCGACTTGCCAAAACTATAATTTGTTAACAAGATATTTGTGGAGTTGTCACGTCCTGGCCAGTATAAAGGTTAATTAGTATTGTAGTTTGGTCAGGACGTGGCAGAGGGTATTCGTTTTATGTGGTTCGGGGTGGTGTGTTTTGTTGAAGGGGCATTTGGTTTAAGTATTCCGGGGTTTTTGGGCACTGTTTGGTTTTCAGGTATTCTATGTTTAGTCTAGTATGTCTGTTTCTATGTTTGGTTAATTGGGGTTGGGACTCTCAGTTGAAGGCAGGTGTTGTCTATCTGCCTTTGATTGAGAGTCCCATATATTAGGGTGTGTTTGTGTTTGTTATTTGTGGGTGATTGTTCTGTGGTGAGCCTTATGCTTTGCCAGACTGTTTGTTGTTGTTGTTGTTGTTGTTGTTGTTGTTGCTGTTGCTGTTGTTGTTGTTGTTGTTGTTGTTGTTGTTGTTGTTGTTGTTGTTGTTCTTCGTTCTAGTGTTTGTTATTTTGGTATTCATTTTGAAAATAAATAAACGTCAAGATGAGCCTGCACTTACCTGCTGCGTTTTGGTCAATTTCTACCGATGACAAGCGTGACAGAATCACCCACCACTCCAGGACCAAGCAGCAGAGGAAGGAGCAGAGGGACTTCGAGTTGGACTGGCGGGACAAGTGGACCTGGGAGGAAGTGCTGGACGGGGCCGGACCTTGGCACCAGGCTGGGGATTATCGCCGCCCGCAGTGGGAAATTGAGGCAGCCGAGGCAGAGAGGCGGAGGTACGAGGCCATGGACGCGCTGAGGGTGAAGCACGAGAGGCACCCCCACTAAAAAATTTTGGGGGGGCACACGGGTAGTTTGGCTAGGCATAGGAAGAGCCGGAAGCCAGCTACCCGTGGTTATATGGAGGAGCGTATGGGGTGGAGAGCGCCATGTTTCGCTGAAGAGCGCACTATCTCACCCATACGCACGCACAGTCCGGTGCGCGCTATTCCAGCCCCTCGCAGGTGCCGTGCTAGAGCGGGCATCCAGCCTGGTAGGAGGATGCCTGCGCAGCGCATCTGGTCGCCGGTACGCCTCCGAGGACCAGGCTACCCAACTCCCGCTCTACGCACGGCTACCATCAGGCCCCTGCACAGCCCAGTCTGCCCTGTACAAGCACCCCGCTCGTACAGGGCTACTAGTTCCATCCAGCCAAGACGGGTTGTGCAGGAGGTAAGATCAAGACCGACTGTGCGCCTCCATAGCCCTGGGTTTCCAGCTCCTGTCTCTCGTGCGAACCCGGAAGTGCGTCAACCCAGTCCGACTCGTCCTGTTCCCGCTCCCCGCACTAGCCTGGAGGTGCGTGTTCAAAATCTGGTAAGCCCAGTACCAGCACCACGCACCAGGCTTCAAGTGCGTAAACCCAGCCTCACCAGTCAACAGTCAACAGAGCTGCCCGCCAGTCAACAGTCGTCATCAGAGCTGCCCGCCAGTCAACAGTCGTCATCAGAGCTGCCCGCCAGTCAACAGTCGTCATCAGAGCTGCCCGCCAGTCAACAGTCATCATCAGAGCTGCCCGCCAGTCAACAGTCGTCATCAGAGCTGCCCGCCAGTCAACAGTCGTCATCAGAGCTTCCCGCCAGTCAACAGTCGTCATCAGAGCTTCCCGCCAGTCAACAGTCGTCATCAGAGCTGCCCGCCAGTCAACAGTCGTCATCAGAGCTGCCCGCCAGTCAACAGTCGTCATCAGAGCTGCCCGCCAGTCAACAGTCGTCATCAGAGCTGCCCGCCAGTCAACAGTCGTCGGAGCTGCCCGCCAGTCAACAGTCGCCGGAGCTGCCCGCCAGTCAACAGTCGCCGGAGCTGCCCGCCAGTCAACAGTCGCCGGAGTGGCCAGACTGCGCTGAACTGCCGGAGTGGCCAGACTGCGCTGAACTGCCGGAGTGGCCAGACTGCGCTGAACTGCCGGAGTGGCCAGACTGCGCTGAACTGCCGGAGTGGCCAGACTGCGCTGAACTGCCGGAGTGGCCAGACTGCCCAGACTGTCCCGAACTGCCAGACTGCCCAGACTGTTCCGAACTGCCAGACTGCCCAGACTGTCCCGGACTCGCTAGACTGCCCAGACTGTCCCGAACTGCCAGACTGCCCAGACTGTCCCGAACTGCCAGACTGGCCCGACTGCCCCCCGGCGATGCCAGAGTGGCCCGACAGCCTGGAACGGCCGGAACCAGAGACACCTCCAAATATAGGTGGGTTGGGGAGGGGGGGGTGTAGCACAGTGCCGTCGTTGACGGCAGCCACCCTCCCTTCCCTCCCTTTAGTAGAGGGGAATTTTGGTTTTGTTGTTTGGGGTTGTTTTTTATTTGTTTTTTTGTTTTTAAGGTGCTTCCGGGGTTAGCACCTTTAAGGGGGGGGTACTGTCACGTCCTGGCCAGTATAAAGGTTAATTAGTATTGTAGTTTGGTCAGGACGTGGCAGAGGGTATTCGTTTTATGTGGTTCGGGGTGGTGTGTTTTGTTGAAGGGGCATTTGGTTTAAGTATTCCGGGGTTTTTGGGCACTGTTTGGTTTTCAGGTATTCTATGTTTAGTCTAGTATGTCTGTTTCTATGTTTGGTTAATTGGGGTTGGGACTCTCAGTTGAAGGCAGGTGTTGTCTATCTGCCTTTGATTGAGAGTCCCATATATTAGGGTGTGTTTGTGTTTGTTATTTGTGGGTGATTGTTCTGTGTTGAGCCTTATGCTTTGCCAGACTGGTTGTTGTTGTTGTTGTTGTTGTTGTTGTTGTTGTTGTTGTTGTTGTTGTTGTTGTTGTTGTGGTCGTTCGTTCTAGTGTTTGTTATTTTGGTATTCATTTTGAAAATAAATAAACGTCAAGATGAGCCTGCACTTACCTGCTGCGTTTTGGTCCATTTCTACCGACGACAAGCGTGACAGGACTGGTTGAAAAATGAGTTACAACCTAAGTGTATGTACATTTCCGACTTCAACTGTACTAAACAAAAAATATATAAACGCAAAATGTAACAATTTCAACAATTTACAGTTACAATTCATATAAGGAAATTAGTCAATTTAAATAAATTCATTAGGCCCTAATCTATGGATTTCACATGACTGGGCAGGGGCGGGGTGGGCCTGGGTGTGCACCCACTTCTGGGAACGCTTGCGAAACAGACCAAATAGAGCAGGCTGGGTTGAGAAGTCAATGAGAGAAATACAAAATGATTATTTTATTGTTCATGTGTTTTTAAATCTAAAGGCACAACCAGTGTCTTAAGTAGTTGAACATGTTTTACTACAACCTCGTGAAAGTGACAAACTGCCAAGTTTTTGAGGCCTGCACATGCGCAGTTCGCACCAATTGTGCTATTATGTGTTTTTTTAATCTTACGGCAAAAAAGAGCTTCTGGATATCAGGACAGCGATCACTCACCTCGGATTAGACAAATATTTTTTCTTCAACAAACAAGATGCACAAGACATTCTCCAAACACCCGGCAGGGTCGACATCCACGTTATTTGCAAGAGGAAGCGACGCAGGTACAGAGGACAAAGAGCCGGATGCCTGGTCAGGACCCGGAAAAGGCGAGTGGGAAAGCTGCCGTTACCGAATATTTCGCTCTCCGTAGCCGACGTGAGTAAGACCTTTAAACAGGTCAACATACACAAGGCTGCGGGGCCAGACGGATTACCAGGACGTGTGCTCCGGGCATGTGCTGACCAACTGGCAGGTGTCTTCACTGATTTTTTTCAACATGTCCCTGATTAAGTCTGTACTACCAACATGTTTCAAGCAGAGCACCATAGTCCCTGTGCCCAAGAACACAAAGGCAACCTGCCTAAATGACTACAGACCCGTAGCACTCAAGTCTGTAGCCACGAAGTGCTTTGAAAGGTTGGTAATGGCTCACATCAACACCATTATCACAGAGACCCTAGACCCACTCCAATTTGCCTACCGCCCAAACAGATCCACAGATGATGCAATCTCTATTGCACTCCACGCTGCCTTTTCCCCCCTGGACAAAAGGAACACTTATGTGAGAATGCTATTCATTGACTACAGCTCAGTGTTCAACACCATAAGAACCCTCAAACCTCATCACTAAGCTAAGGATCCTGGGACTAAACACCTCCCTCTGCAATTGGATCCTGGACTTCCTAACGGGCCGCCCCCAGGTGGTGAGGGCAGGTAGCAACACATCTGCCACGCTGATCCTCAACACTGCAGCTCCCCAGGGGTGCATGCTCAGTCCCCTCCTGTACTCCCTGTTCACCCACGACTGCATGGCCAGGCATGACTCCAACACCATCATTAAGTTTGCAGACGACACAACAGTGCTAGGCCTGATCACCGACAACGACGAGACAGCCTATAGGGAGGAAGTCAGAGACATGGCCGGGTGGTGCCAGAATAACAAGCTATCCCTCAACGTAACAAAGACTAAGGAGATTATTGTGGACTACAGGAAAAGGAGGACCGAGCATGCCCCCATTCTCATTGACGGGGCTGTAGTGGAGCAGGTTGAGAGCTTCAAATTCCTTGGTGTCTACATCAACAACAAACTAGAATGGTCCAAACACACCAAGACAGTCATGAAGATGGCACGAGAAAGCCTATTCCCCCTCAGGAAACTAAAAAGATTTGGCATGGGTCCTGAGATCCTCAAAAGGTTCTACAGCTGCAACACCGAGAGCATCTTGACTGGTTGCATCACTGCCTGGTATGGCAACTGCTCGGCCTCTGACCGAGGGCATCCGAGGACACAGGCATCTCATCATAGAAAAAAAGAGATGCCGTTCCAGCTATTAAGCTAAATAGACAAAACCGGAGGTCTGAACGGCAGCCCTCATCCAGGATTACTCGGTCTGATAGAACCTGGGCTGAGAAAGCTTGCATTAGATGCCATGATATAAAGGCCCACCCTTGAGGGATGATCCGCATCGCAAAGTTAAGTTGTCCAGTAGAGACAATAAGTCACATTTCATGATGGGCTGCCCATCGGTGAAGGACAACACTGATTCGCAGATCTGAAACAGTTTATCTAGGTGGAGGGAAGTGCACATATTGATGCTGTCTGGAATTATGCCTAGGAACTCGAGAGAAGTCAGGGGCCCGACAGTTTTCTCCTCTGACAGCTATGAATTTGTTCAGAAGTACTGAGATAGCATGGCCTGAATTGTCGGGAGGGAAATTGTTAACCAGAAAATTGTTTAGAAGATGCAACACGAAAGGCAAATGGCAGTTATTTAACAAGATCCAACACAAGGCTTCAGACAGAGAATTTAAAATATGGGTGCTACTCCTGCACCCGAAGGAGAGCCTGACAACTAAATAATACTGCGATTCCCATATGACACTAAACATTGGCCATTATGAGCAGTGGAGTGGCATGATTTTGAAAGCATCTGTGATGTCTGCTTTGTATAACTTGGAGCCCATGCCCACCAGCTTTATGAGCTTAATAGCATGATCCACGGCAGCATAATACAGAGAAAAAGCTTTGCGGGGAATGCTCTCGTTAACGCTGGCTATCGGACCAGAGCAGGGCGTCAAAAATCGAAAGTTTCCTCCCCGATTACTGACATTTTGAACGTAAAAAAAGGAGGCGAAGCAAAGGAGCCAATTAAGGAACTTTTATTGATCTTCTTATCCAACAATTGCTGCACTACCAGCAATTGGCTTATTGAGAGCGGACTGGAGATTCTGAACTTTGTGACTGCCCACCTTAAAACCCCGTTACCAAATAATCTACAAAGGGGGTGCCAGGATGGTACCACAGTTAGTGGCCAGGGCTTGGACGTTGACTGGAGTGGAAGTTTCTTTGGAATTTCTTTGAACCTTTCCCCTTCCAGGTGGCCTTCGGGGGGCGTAACCGGCATGGACAGACAGACTTGGGGTGAGGATCGAAGCATGAGATGGAGACGTAGAGGAAGGTGCAATTATAGAAGGTTCAGGCATTCTCATTGAAATGATTGCATATGGGGGTGTTATTATGAAACTTCACCAGGTGTCCCTGGAGGTCAGTGAAGGGGAGGGTTTTGCTTGCTCAGACTTGACAATGAAACTTGGTGCTGGATCATGGGGGACCTCTGCAGGCTTAACTCTGAAAGCAGCTTTTAGGCACATCTCGGGGGCCTGCCCTGGCTGGCCACAATCTGGGCAGGTTAGGACCCTAGCAGTGGGTAAACATGGGCACTCCGGAGAAGAACATCTCAGAAATGGTTGCGGGAACCCCCACTGCTACTTTGGGCAGTGCAAGTGAGGCTGGAACCGGTAACGGAAGCGGAGACATGCTTCAATAGAGCCCATGGTGTCGAGGGCACCGGGTCGTTGGTTACGGCCACAGCAAGAGGGGCCTTGTTGAAGGTAGCCTCGGCGGCGGGGTGGGGAGTAGAAAAAGAAGGACCAGCCTGGTCGAGGGCACTTCTGCCCTCACGTCTTGGAATCTTCCCCTTTGCTGATGAAGCCGATTTCTGGAGTCTTTTGTTGCCTCTGGGTGAACCAATGACAGGATGCCGTCATCTGGGAGTTGCAGAGAAGAGCTGAGCACATTTGTAGCCAGTTGGAGGAACTCATGGCTGGACATGCCTTCCACCACTGTGATACCCTTATCAGCCAGAATGCCCAGAAGTTGGGCGTTTCTCTCACTCCTTCTTGGGAAAATCCTGGTCGTAGAGGAATCACCTGGATTGTCTGGGTGTGGGTGTAGATTGATCGTTGGAACAAAGGACGTATCCTCCCCCTCAGGGGAGATTTCTCGGAAAGCACTGACCATCATTTGGAAGACTGTTGCTGTAAACAGCACTAGTGAGCCCATATTATGCTTACTGAATAGATATACAAGTGACACCCATTCAGACCAGCCTTACTGATTGAAGTTTCGTAAACCACATTGTATTTTTTATCCCGAATGGGATCACAATGCTTGAAATTTTGCATTGCACTGAAAGTGTTATTTTGACCAGGTTTTTAACCTGGGGGGGTCAATTATTAGGCTTCCGTGGTAAAATAGAGCAATATTTGAACTTTTTACTTACTTTATCAGCTATTTGTTTATCTGATCAGTGGCCCTTTGTTTTCCACTTTTAGTGTGTGTTAACACTTCCCCTGGAATCTTATTCATTCTCTGTCTTTCATTAGAGAAATGCTTGGTCACCCTCTTATTCATAAGCCAGGCCTGAGTCCCAAATGGCACACTATTCCCTATATAGTGCACTACCCTGGCCAGAAGTAATGCACTATTATATAGGGTGCCAGTTGGGACACATACACAAGAAAAGCAGTATTCTCCTCACGGATGTTTCTCTTTATGTGTTTCCGTCCAACAGGACACCGTGTACAGACGCTCTTGGCCACATGCAATGCGGGCAGCGAATACGGAGGCATTGAGGGCATGCTAAGGGGTATTTCACAAATGACACCCTATTCCCTATATAGTGGCCCATACAAAAAGAGTACACTTTATAGGAAATAGGGGGCAATTTGGGATCAACAAAAAGAGAGGGGGATAAACAGCAAGATGCCCAAAAGAACAGGTGGCCATCTTCAAAGCAATTGATATAGCAGACATGATTTAGCGCAATTGACAACTAGAAAAGTTGCCCCCCTTCCAAAATGGAAGGAAACAATTCAGTATAGAGTTAATTTCGTAGAGATATGTTATTTATATTTGGTAAAGATGACTAAGGGCTTAATAAGCACATTGGCACCGCAGATAATGCGTCCGCAAAGACCGGTAACTGCCAAACCGCAACACTTCAAACCACCATAGCAAGATGCGGACTAGCTCTGGTCCAGTGCGTTACGTGCGGCTAGACGATGAGTCTTAAGCATCAGCAATACGCACGTAACACCCTGGACGAGAGCCATCATTGGACATGCTTGGTAGGATAGGCCTATTGATGAAGTGCTGCCAATTACAGCAATTACATGGCCAGCCGAGAGAAAGAGAGAGAGGAAGAGAGAGAAAGAGAGAGAGAGAGAGAGAGAGAGAGAAAAAAAGAGAGAGAGAGAGAGAGAGAGAGAGAGAGAGAGAGAGAGAGAGAGAGAGAGAGAGAGAGAGAGAGAGAGAGAGAGAGAGAGAGAGAGAGAGAGAGAGATCGACTGACCACTTATAAACTCAACACAAAACTTGTCACAAATCTACGGCTTGGTTCAAGAGAAGAGCCTGAGCTATCAATGATAGTTTTGTGTATTTTCTATTTTAAAGAAGGTATAGGCTATCTATTTCTAGTTGACAATCTTACTGTAGTTTCTTCCAATACACCATCCAAGTTGGATTGGAATGACTGGGTTACATGAGCATGCGTATGATAACAATGCAGACAAGTGCACTAGACAAATGTCAAGGAGTCTTACGGTTTAGTACTAGAAGAACTTTGCCTTCTTCTGCTGCACCTTTCAATTAGTTTTTAAACACAGCTTGCAAGACACATCAAGTCAAGGTAAGTTCAACTTTTTGGGAGCAAATAAGTATCACTTCAGATAAAGATATAAATGTATTTTGCTGATTGGCCTTTCAATTAGGCCTACTCTCCAAATAAAGATGGGGAAATAATAATAGGATGATCAATTACAGTATTACTAGCTAGGTTTCCATCCAATTGGCGACAGATTTTCTTGCAATATTCTAAACCGTGTTTCCGTCAAAGTGACTTGTTGCAGATAAAAAGATGTGTGTGATGACATGGGGCACATAAAAACTTAAAAATAACTTTTGTGGTTAAAAAAATACAAGTAAATGGGTTTCCATCTCATGTTAAACCCTACAGATCGTTTTGCCACAACAAAAATTGCATTATGTAGCGAATGTGCCCACTCTGGTCTTTGCACTGGCCAACAGCTCACAGATACAGTGCGGGTGCCTACCTACAAGATGAGATTATTATGGAAAAAAGAGCAGAGTCAAAAGGCCGCCAAGCATGGATCATCATGTCACCAGAATAAGACCCACATCCCTGAAAATTAAAAAAATAAATATATATATATATATATATATTAATAAAAAATATGAACAAAAGTAATGTAACAGGCCTTTACTAGTCCTGTATATAGCTGTCTGTAGCAAAAAAACTATTCTGCTGCAACACTATGCTATCAGATGAAAATGAAACAACAGGTATTTATTAGTTAATATTTCAAGGTTGCTTAAGGACTTACATCATACATTAATACCTCAATAAATATGAAGAGGAGATATTACATTTACATGATCAATTTCTCTAGTTTTCATTGACCACCTTTTCATCTCATAACTTCTAATTTGGCTGTTTTTAGTGAGGATTTTGCAGTTGATGAGTGACATATGACTGTTGATCAAAAGTCATGACCCTTTAACATCCTAAAAGGTGTTTATTTCAGATGTTTGTTAATGGTCAAATACACATCAACCTAATGCCTATCATTTAAAAAATAACCCACACAGTAGTGTACTCTTTTTTGGAGGTGATACATAACAATTGGTGTGTGCCAGAGAGTTAACCAAAGATTAGGCTAATAAGGGAAACAACTTTTCACCACAGCTTCGGGGATTCCTGCACCATGTTACATGTCTACTGCATGGCTTGGGGTCAATTCAAATTGACGTCAATCAATTAAAGAAGTCAAATTGCATCCATTTCAATGATCCCTGAGTTAACCAAAACAATAAAGGAACAGAGGACAGCATATGGATTTAAAAATATATATTTTTACATTTGGTTTGATTTATTGGACAATATCAAACACAATTCAACCACAAATGTGGGTACAGTGCATTTACAATAATTGAGGATAACACAAAAAAATGTTTTACTACTTATTTCCATTGTGGTCCTGGAGCAGAGAGTGGAACCTGAGCGGTTGTGGAGCTCTATGGTTTGGCCATCAGTTTGGTCTACTTAGCAATTATTTTGATTATACAGAGGTTGTTGATTCTGCTATTCACAAGTCCTCAGTGTCAGCCCTAGCTATGGAAACACAATTTCCCTAGTATAACTTCAGGGTGAATTCACCAGTGAAACACCGGTGTCACAGTCAAAAAGCAGCTTTAGGGTGGTCTGGATGGAATCGTGTTAGTCAATAATAACAGTAGCTAGCGATGAGAGGAACAGCTGTAAGTTAGAGCTGTATGGAACTATTCAGTATGGATCTGGAAGCACTGATCTGTGTAAACTGAGGTGGTAATTAACGGTATGTTATGACGGCTTCTTTCTATGCTGTGCAACAACCTTAGTACACAATGAACTACGATTGGTGTGTGTGTGTGAGAGAGAGATGGAGAGGGAGGGAGACGGCGTGAGCGGGGAAGAGAAAGAAAGCGAGGAAGAGAGAGATAGGGGTAGAAAGGGAGAGAGGGAATGGGGGCAACAGTGGGGGTAATAGCGTGTTTCAGTATCTACTTGTGGGGGATTACTCTACACTCTGGAATATTAACGAGGGCCTTTTGTCACAGATCTCTTTCTCTCTTTTCCTTTCACACACCAGGCACACCACACACACACACACACACACACACACACACACACACACACACACACACACACACACACACACACACACACACACACACACACACACACACACACACACACACACACACACACACACACACACACACACACACACACAGACAGTCGTTTTTGTCAATGGTGTCTTTTGTTCCTTTCATCTCTGACCCAAACAAAGCATTCCTGTGTACACAGGAGAGAGAGGAGAGATAGAGAGGGAGAGAGCGAGCGAGCGAGAGAAAGGGAGAGAGAGCAAGAGGGTGAGAGAGGGAGCAGGAGAGGGAAAGGAAAAGGAGAGGGAGATCGGGAAAACATGCAAAACGCCTTTGTAGTTTAGAGGGAGAAGTTTTGATTCAGTTGATCATTCTGATATTACAGTAATAATACCGTTGTACAAAAGTAGATGTGTTGTCATGGAGATGGAATACATCCGATTGGAAAGGTATTGGTTACGGTTACGGTATTGGTTACGCTTCTTCTTTTGTTAAAGTTTTTATTAATAAGATGTTATCTTCTTGTGTACAAGTTGTAGGCCTAGAGGCTGCACATTCAGAAAAAAAGAGAGGATGAGAAAGAAAGAGCGTGTGTGTGAGAGAGGGAGAGAGGGATGAAGGGGGACACGGTGAAAGTTTTCAATACTGTCATTGTAACTATGAAAGAGTTGCATAACCAGAGATGTGTAATTAACAGTAATTACTTACGTAAAACTCTGCATTGTAGCGGAGCTATTTTGGGGTTTATTTTTTACGTCACTTATTTGGAATTTCGTGTGTGTGTGTTGTGTGTGTGTATGTCGCGTGTATGTTTATTAGAACATTGTGTTTTTTTGTCAATGTGATTTTAAAATGTCTTATTACTATACTCCTGCCGTAGACTACAGTCACTGCCTGGTAACATCAATGACACACATTTGGGGGAATACTGTGTGTGTGTGTGTGTGTGTGTGTGTGTGTGTGTGTGTGTGTGTGTGTGTGTGTGTGTGTGTGTGTGTGTGTGTGTGTGTATGTGTGTATGTGTGTGTGTGTGTGTGTGTGTGTGTGTGTGTGTGTGTGTGTGTGTGTGTGTGTGTGTGTGTGTGAGAGAGAGAGAGAGAGAAAGACCAGCATGAGAGTGAAGAAGGGAAGGCCTATAAAAGCCTCCTTAATTTTCCATCTTTAATTAATACCCTGATGAAGGCTATGCTACGGGCCAAAGGGTATTGGTTTTAACAATAAAGAATAATTTATATAATTCACTGACCTCTAGGAGTTGGTGAATTCCCTTCTTAATTCAAGAAGGGACACGGCTTGAAAGGTGCAGGGCAACCAGAAAGGGAATGTTGGCCTTCTTCCTTGTTAACTCTTATCACCATATCCTGTTTCTAGACAGAAGTTCACTCTTTGTCCACTAAAGGGCCCTCTATTTGGAATCAACAGCACAGTCACGTCTCTTTTTACTTCATCTAGATAAACTCAGTGTTTTTAACAGAGCATTGGCCTTAATTTAATCGGTCCAGTTTCCCTTTTTGTACGGCTCACAAAGTGAGTCCCTGTATCTATTGTCTGTTTTGATGCAGTAATGTTAATCTGGTCATCCTAATTCTACACCTCCTTCTTATTCCCATTTCCCTTATCAAATTATTTTATCTCTCATTTGTGTCTCTCCCACTTCTCTTTGCCATGTTCAACTTCTGGTCTACGTGCTTTGTGGAAGTAAGTGAGCGAATGTCATTAGCTAGGTTTCCATCCAATTGGCGACAGATTTTCATGCGAATATTCTAAAATCCGCGTAAATATAAAGTGCAAATTGTCACACCAGAGATGTGTTTCCATCAAACTGACTTGTTGTGGATAAAAGTCTGTGCGTGATGACATAGTGCACATAAAAATAACTTTTGTAGTTAAATTGCGAGTGAATAAAAAATACATAGTAATAAAACATACAGTTAAATGGGTTTCCATCGTATTTTCAATGGCTTTGTCACAAAACAGTTTGCGTTATATAGCAAATGTGCCCACTCTGATATTGGTTCATGCGCTCTAGTCAACAGCTTGCAGATACAGTATGAGTATAGCCTACATGATGAGATTATTATGGACAAAAGTGCAAGAATATGTTTATTTGTCAAACGGCAACCAAGCATCGATTATCATGTCACCAGAATAAGATCTTTGATATTTATTGGAAAGGAGCATCAAGTTCATCACCTTGCACTTTCACCACCATGTGAAGTTCATCATAATTTATTTAATCTGTAGCCTTATAAACTGCATGTCTTCCCAAGTCGTAGTGGGAGTACCACACACCATATCATCGCGACTCCAAGTTTACTTCGATATGATGGTTATTATATCAATATTTGCACAATAAAAAAAAATACGTTGCCATTTTATAAAATTGTACCGAAACTTCCTTCTAGCTGTCGTGAATTTTTCTATATGGTATGACTTTACTCGCATAAAAACTGTCGATGGAAACGTTGTTACTGTGTAGGACTTTTTGTCTTCGTCCCAAATGACACCCTATTCCCTATATAGTGTATTACTTTTGACAAGAGCTCATAGGGCCCTGGTCAAAATTAGTGAGGGAATAGGTTGCCATTTGGGACACACAGTGTGTGGAATCTGCGGTCATACAGCATGTGCTTGTTTTGTTTGGTCCCTCGTCATGTTGTGTTTGTATCTTCCTCTGTTCTGCAATCTTCCAGCAAAAGATGCATATCTTTTTTTTAACTCAACACAGAAACCTGAGTTGCACCTCAAATGGCACCCTATTCCTTAAAGGCTACAGGGCAGTACTTTCGCATTACAACAGTAATGCGAAAGTACAGTGATGCATTTTATAGTCCTACATTGCCATTTTGAGACTCAACTCTGACAACTGGTTTTGATGTTTGTCTATCAAAGTTCGAGTGACTTTCTAAATGTTAATTAATTGCAATGCTCTTTTGTTGCTCTTGTGTGATTTGAGAATATAATCTTAATAGCACTGGTTAACTGGTTAACATCTGTACTACAGGATGCCTAAACTTTATTTACAGTTATTATTTCATGCCCTGTTACTGTGATAAAGACGTCACCTAATCAGTCTCTCCTTCCTTCCTGTTGTGTTGACAGATGACATCTGCCACGCCCCCTTCCTCCCGAAGCTGCTCCCCTCAGAAGGTGTGTCACTCGCAGACGCAGACAGACGTTCTAAAGCCCCTATTGGGCGCCGGGGGATCTGGCGGGGGCGGGACCTTGAGGAGGCGGAGACGTGTTCTGTCTAAGGATGGGCGGAGTAACGTACGCATCGAACACATCAGCGGGCGGTCGGCCCTGTACATGCGTGACCTCTGGACGACATTCCTTGATATGCAGTGGCGGTGGAAGTTCTTTCTCTTCACCCTTACCTTCACGGGGACGTGGTTCCTGTTCGGGGTTCTGTGGTACCTGGTGGCATTAGTGCATGGAGATCTGCTGGGTGAGAGAGTGGAGAGAATGGAGACTTTTTAAAATCCTCAATAATACAGTACAATTCGCTGTCGCAGTGTTGTTTTAGATCAGTACAACTTAACAAAAACCACCAACTAAGTTTTGTGTAACATACATTGGCTGTCCAAAATGGCACCTTACTCCCTATATAGTTACTGCACTACTTCTGACCAGAGCCTCTTTCCCAATCTCTCCTCTCACTCTCTGGCCTTTTCTTGTTTGGGCAAAAGTCCGTCCTTTGTCTATTCTCCTCCGTCCTCTCTCCTCCGTGACCCGGAAACCAATAAGTGGTCGAGGAGTGTGTCAATTCTTTAGTAGGCAAGGTTAAGATGGTCCTCCCCTCCTCGATAGCCTCCTAAGTGGCGAGGAAGCACAAGTGTATCCTACAGCAGAAGAGTTTTGATATCTGCCACACCCCCCTTTGAATCAGCTGTTGTATTGTGGAAAGAGAAAAGCATGCACACGTTTAAAAACTATATGCTACTTATCTTTATACCTAAAAAATGGCTTGCACAACTAACTTCATTTGTTTTGATCACTTTACACATGTATTTTGGGATCCACCCCTGTAAATGACCTGCGTGTGGAGAAGGACCTTCACATTTCATATAAGCACATTTTCGTCCACGTCCACTCTCCTCATCGCTTCTCTTCGATTACCTTTGACCTTTTTCCAAAGGAGGCCAGAGAGGACAGAGAGAGGATGCAGGAGTTGAGCAAATCTAACTGAGAGGACAGAGAGAGGATGCAGGAGTTGAGCAAATCTAACTGAGAAAAGGCCTCTGTCCTCTCTCTCTTTCTTCCTCTCAATCTCCCTTTGCTCTCTCTCTCGTCTCCCTCACTCTTTCCCTCTCCTCTCTTTCTCTGTCTTCTCTCCTCTCTCTTTCTCACTTTCTCTCCCTCTCTCTGTCTCCCTCTCTCTCTCTCTCCTGGGCCCTCTCAGAGTTCAACCCACCGTCGAACCACACCCCGTGTGTGCTGCAGATGCAGACGCTGACTGGGGCATTCCTGTTCTCGCTGGAGTCCCAGACCACCATTGGCTACGGCTTCCGTTGCATCACAGAGGAATGTCCAGCTGCCATCATCCTCCTGATCCTGCAACTCGTCATCACCATGGTGCTGGAGATCTTCATCACCGGAACCTTCCTCGCCAAGGTACAGCATGGCTCACTGAGCACTGCACTTGAGGACAAAACACACCGTGCCAATGAACGGTTAAAAGCGGCAGATGGCCGTCCTATCGCTTCTGAACAGAACATTGCCGTCATGTTCTGTTCTTTTCCCGCCTATTCTACATTTTGAATTGCCACCAATAATGGACTCCCAGCTGGTGATTGCGTGACCACCCACTGCTTTCAAACGTTCGTTGGCATGGTGTGTTTTGTCCTTTATACCTTCTTACATCACTTGGGTCATCATCGATATATGAAATCTCTGATACACACATTGTTGCGGTCAGTTGAATTGCCCATTAACTTCTATGTGTACTTCAATTGTTGAATGTCTCCTGAATTGACTAAATTGAAATGGAATTGACACCAAACCTGAACTCAAGATACAGTAGTCTTTACTGCTTTCCTCAGGTGGCTCGGCCAAAGAAGCGAGGTGAGACGGTGAAGTTTAGCCAGCACGCCGTGGTGTCCAGTCACGAAGGCCGACCCTGCCTCATGATCCGAGTGGCCAACATGCGGAAGAGCCTGCTGCTGGGGTGCCAGGTAACTGCTCAACTGTGTGTGTGTGTGTGTGTGTGTGTGTGTGTGTGTGTGTGTGTGTGTGTGTGTGTGTGTGTGTGTGTGTGTGTGTGTGTGTGTGTGTGTGTGTGTGTGTGTGTGTGTGTGTGTGTTCAACAGCAAGTGTAAAGTACAGTGAACAAAAATATGAATGCAACATGCAATATATCTTTTTTTTAACTGAGTTACAGTTCATATTAGGAAATCAGTCAATTGAAATACATTCATTTGGCACTAATCTATGGATTTCACATGATTGGGAATACATACAGTATATGCATCTATTGGTCACATATACCTTAGAGAAAAGGTAGGGCCGTGGATCAGAAAACCAGTCAGTATCTGGTGTGACCACCATTTGCCTCATGCAGCGCAATAAATCTCCTTCACATAGAGCTGATCAGGCTGTTGATTGTGGCCTGTGGAATGTTGTCCCACTCCTCTTAAAAGTTTCTGGATATTGGCGGGAACTGGAACCCGCTGTCGTACATGTCGATCCGGAGCATCCCAAACGTGCTCAATGGGTGACATGTCTGGTGAGTATGCAGGCCATGGAAGAACTGTGGCACTTTCAGCTTCCAGGAATTGTGTACAGATCCTTGCGACATGGGGCCGTCTGTGCATGATCATGATGAAACATGAGGTGATGGCGGTGGATGAATGGCACCGCAATGGGCCTTAGGATCTCTTCATGGTATCTCTGTGTATTCAAATTGCCATCGGTAAAATGCAATTCTGTTCGTTGTCCGTAACTTATGCCTGCCCATAACATAACCCCACCACCACCATGGGACACTCTGTTTACAACGTTGACATCAACAAACCGTTCGCCCAAATGTCGCCATACCTGCTGCCTGTCATCTGCCCGGTACAGTTAAAACCGGGATTCATCCATGAACAGCACACTTCCCCAGCGTGCCAGTGGCCATCGAAGGTGAGCTTTTGCCCACTGAGGTTGGTTATGTCTCCAAACTGCAGTCAGGTCAAGACCCTGGTGAGGATGACGAGCAAGCGGATGAGCTTCCCTGAAATGGTTTCTGACAGGTTGTGCAGAAATTCTTTGCTTGTGCAAACTCACAGTTTCATCAGCTGTCCAGGTGGCTGTTCTCAGATGATCCCGCAGGTGAAGAAGCCAGATGTGGAGGTCCTGGGCTGGCGTTGTTACACGTGGTCTGCGTTTGTGAGGCTGGTTGGAAGTACAGTACTGCCAAATTCTCTAAAATGATATTGGAGGTGGCTTACGGTAGAGAAATAAAATTCTCTGGCAACAGCTCCTGCAGTCAGCATGCCAATTGCATGCTCCCTCAAAACATTGAGACCTCTGTGTCATTGTGTTGTGTGACAAAACTGCACATTTTAGAGTGGCCTTTTATTGTCCCCAGCACAAGGTGCACCAGTGTAATGATCATGCTGTTTAAACAGCTTCTTGCTATGACACACCTGTCAAGTGGATGGATTATCTTGGCAAAGGATCTATCCCACATAGCTTTCTCTTTTACAACCTGTCTGAATAATGAAGACGAAGCAAAATATGAGGAGAGTTGATCCCCTCTAAAACCAAACGTGACCCTTAGGGCAGGGGTTTTCAAATGTTTTAATGTCAAGGACCCCAAATATTATGAGCCCCTGGGTGAGGACATGAGTCTGAGAGAAAATTGTGTAGTTTTAAAGCAAATGTCCTACTATTCTACACGTATATGCTATCTGAGCAGGGCCTGCTCTAGCCTTTTGGGGCTAGAGATTTGTTTGGAGGCCTTTGCACCCTGCTGCCGGAAATAATAATAATATTAGTTGGGGCCCCCTGGAGGTCGGGGCCCCAGGGCAGAGTGAGACAGGAAAATGCGAAGGTTATTTGTATACTGATCAAATTTTTTTTATTGCCATTGGGGGTGGATGGGAAAGATATGAAGATTGATAAATATTTTACCAAACAAATGTTCTGTAGGTATTATAAAAAAAACTACATTTAATTTAGTGTAAAAAAAATAAGGAAAAAAATGCATTTTCCACGGACCCCCTGGCACCCCCTTGTGGAACCCCGGGTGTCCGCAGACCTCAGTTTGAAAACACCTGCCCTAGGGATTGTGTGCGCCCCCTAGGTGACGGGGAAGCTGCTGCAGACATCTCATACTAAGGAGGGGGAGACGGTGCGTCTGGACCAGAGGAACGTTCCCTTCCAGGTGGACACGTCCAGCGACAGCCCCTTCCTCATCCTCCCCCTCACATTTTACCACATCATAGACGACAACAGCCCGCTCAGGGCCTGGGCCGCCAAGGGTACGCCTGGTTATTACTGTGGGAATGGATCTGTGTGTGCATCCCAAATGGCACCTTATACCCTATATAGTGCACTACTTTTGACCAGGGCCCTATGGGCTCTGGTCAAAAGCAGTGCACTGTATAGGGAATAGAGTGCCATTTGGGATCAGCCTAGAACTACGGGAATGGATCTGTGTGTTTGACAGGGCCTTTAATTTGAGATATTTGTGTCCTTTGTGTCCTCTCTCTCTCTCTCTCTCTCTCTCTCTCTCTCTCTCTCTCTCTCTCTCTCTCTCTCTCTCTCTCTCTCTCTCTCTCTCTCTCTCTCTCTCTCTCTCTCTCTCTCTCTCTCTCTCTCTCTCCTCAGGCGGGGGATGGACAGATCCTGAGCTGGCGGACTTTGAGCTGCTGGTTATCATGAGTGCCACGGTAGAGCCCACCTCAGCCACCTGCCAGGTGCGTACCTCCTACCTGCCTGACGAGATCCTGTGGGGGTACGAGTTCCCCCCTGTGGTCTCCCTCTCCCCCTCAGGGAAGTACGTGGCCGACTTTGCCTTCTTCGACAAAGTGGCCAAAACCAAGACCACGCCCCTCTTCAAAACATCCCGCCCACAGAGCTACCATGGCAACGGGGGAGGAGGAGGAGGGGGGGTGGAGGGGACTGACCCGGAGAAGATCCGATTGGAGCAGAGCTACAGGGAGAGAGGAGAGGAAGGGAGAGGGAGGGTCAGAGACAGTAGCCCTCTCAGTGTCCGCATCAGCAATGTTTGAGAGCCTACACACTGAGACGCATACACCAGACCTGGGTTCAAATACTATTGGAAATCATTTCAAATACTTTTGTCCGTACTTAATTGAGCTTTGCCTGGCTTAATGGAACCAATAGAATAGTCCGGAAACCGCAAACCCTGCCCATCTGGCACTTCAGTAAGACTAAAGCAAACTTGAAAGATGTAAATAGTATATGAACCTAGATCTGGCATACACTGGATTCTAAGCAGGGTCTGTTACAGTTTACTACAAATATTCAAATGATTAATTCATTGCTTGTTGTTTATTTACATGAAATTGGTACGTATAGAAATATAGAGGGGCAAAGTGTGTTATGGCTGGAGAGGGGGAAGCCCCTGGAAAGGCTTTGAATGCTTAGGGTGGATCGCAAATGGCACCCTATTCCCTTTATATCCCCTACGGGCCCTGGTCAAAAGTAGTGCACTATATAGGGAATAGGGTGCCATTTGGGATTCAGCCTTTGTACTGATGCTTCTCTGCCAACGTACTGGACATCCGTCCATAAATACACTGTAAAAACATACAAATATGTAACACTTTAGAATGTTTTATGATTTTGTTATTTGTTATTGGTACGTGCCAATGTACTGTAGAATATGCTAGCTTAAAGCACTTTGGTGAAATGATAACACTAATGTATCAATACAAAAAAGAATGTAGACCTGTTGTGGACTTTGACTGGACATGAAGAAGGCGAGAGAAGATGATTATAAGGTGCTGTGTATAGTCGTCAGTATGCATTTTCTGCACAGATATATCTGTTATTGTTGATACAGAGGAATGCAGTTAGCACTTTATTAAGTACCTTTGCACCATAGGAGCGTTTGTAGCACTTAATATTACTGGAATGTATATAGATTTGTGCTTTTAACCCAACTAAAAGCACTTTAACACTGGATGAAATGTTTGAATGATGCTTTCTATTCATATTTTATGATTGTGATTTTAACAATTACAATTTTGTCGATTTTCCTCTCTTCAGTCAGTTTGCCATGTGTTGTTTCTGTGGCTATAAGCACGTTCATAGAAAATAATATTTTTGTAAATAATCACAAACAGCCATTTAGAAGGTTCAACGCTAACAGGAGGATACGTTCTAGGCCTATTCTAGACACCAGATTGCCTTTTCATAGAGTCAAAAAACACTCCTTTTCCTATAGTGCACTACTTTTGACCTTTGATTAAGGCCCACAGGGCTCTGGTCAAAAGTAGTGCACTATATATGGAATAGGGTGCCATTTGGGATGCACACCCAGGGACTCACATGAGTACAAGCTTCTATTTCTTCCTCTGGTGGTAATCATGGTTTCATGTGTAAAGTAGGTTTTGGGGAAATTTGGTGGGGTAACTTAAGTTGAGAGAGGTGTGTCAAGACCTAATCATGGCTTTAGATTAGAATATGAACCCATGCCTTAATTTGGTTTACAGGAGAGAACGTACACGGACTGTTGGTATTGCTGATGTTTTGAGAGAATGCAAATGTGATTATTGTGTGGTGTCCATGATTAGACTTGGGTTCAAATGCAATTGGAATCATTAAAAATAAATCCTGGCATTGATTGAGCTTGCCTGGCGCAAAGGAACCAATCAAATAGTCGCAAAACTGCAATCTCCACCCATCTGGCAGTCTAGACAGACTGAAGCAAACGCTAAGGGGCATGTTTCCCAGACAAAGATGAATCCTAGTCTTAGACTAAAAAACATTTTTAATGGAGAGATTCTCCATTGAAAGTGCTTCTTAGTCCATGTCAAGGCTTAATCTGTGTCAGGGAAACTGGTCATAAAAGTAATTGAAGCCAGGTTTGATCATGATTTTGCCATTATGATCTCTAAGAGGCCTTGAAGCCTGAGTGCTTTGTTGATATGAACTATTAACTGTGGGAGAGGTTTGATATTTTGTCTTCAACTTGTCTAGGTTTTCACTGGAAAACCCGAATGTTGTCTTCTAGATCTTTAACAACATAAGCTAATTTGAAATAAAAAATTATCAAAGTAAAGAGCAGTCATTTTTTAAGATTTATTTTAATTATTACACTGAATCCCCTATTTGTGTGTCAGTAATTTGGTTGGGGCTGCCCTACTGGAAATGCACATGTTGAAAAGACTTTAATTACACAATAACAAATCTCATTGTAACACAAATTGGCTTGTAACATGAAAATGCATTCTACCCTGTCTTTGCTTTCACAAACACTTGAGTTTGGTGCGCATTTTCTGTTTCTAAATACATTTAAAATGTATTGGAAACAGGTTATCAAATCATTTCGCATGCCATGGCACATGTTAGAATTGCAAACAGAATGTGTTAATCTTGTGTGAAATTTCCGGTCATGGATGTAAAAAGCTAGTGGAGGAAGAGGAAGTAACTTCAAGGCAACAGTTTTTGAGTATACTCTAGATTTAAATATATTTTGAAACTGTACATGTCGGATTACAAAGACTCAAATGAAACAAAAACATAAACAATTGAGTAATATAGCAAATGGGTTGTGATACTTTAATGTAGCCTCTTACTGTGAGAAAAAGTTAGCAAAGTGTCAATTAGGCTACAGGAAAGTCAGTAACAGGAAACTGCGCCACAAGGTCATTTGAAGGATGGAAACTTCTCACTACCAGAAAGTCACACCACAGACCGCTATGCATAGCTCAACTCATTTTCGGACATGTCTGTCAGGTGACCACAAATAAGTGGGCTGAAAAACCTGACACACTCTCTGTGCACCAAAGTGATCTATGCTTTTAGGCAGATTAGGTTAAACTTCATGGATTTCTACTTCATAAAGTTGCTGAAAAGGAATGTTTTCTGAAACGGAATAGTTGAAATCGTGTGCATCATATCCTTGTTCTTTATTGTAAAGGTACTTCTGTATTAGTTGTTAACAAAGGCAACTGACCTTTTGGATCAGTTCATCTTTAAACCATTTTGCAAATGGGTCTTTCTATAAATAATGGGGCCAATGTGTGACATTGGGATAAACATTTCCAAATGATTTGAAACAAGCATTTCATAGATTTTTATGCAGTGTACATAGAGGAATAAAAGTGAATATATGCAAATTGCCCATAACTCCACCTATACAACAACATAGGTCTACTGTAGGACTATACATCATTTAAGCAGGGTTCATACAGATTAATACAAATTCAAGGACTTAATTGTAATTTTCACGGACCTCAATTTTATGCAATTGTTTAATTTATATATATGGCCTAATATAGGACACACTTCCCCCCAAAAGTGTAAATAAAAAGTAGGCCATTACAACTTTAAGAATAATTATTTTTTAGACTTTGATATTCTAATTATTCTTACATTCTAAAATATGTGAGAATGATGTGGAAATAGCCTGACTAAATAGATGGCGATTTTTCTTGACGCAGCTATATGGCCGACGCAGGCACACAATTAATGCATGAATAGCGGTAGCATTAATCTCACCATCGTTGTTTTATTAACGAGAAAGTGACCAAAAAGCAGGTTTCTTCGTTAAGGATTTGTTAATCCTTCTTTGTTAAGAATTAGTATGGAAAGCCAAGTTGAAGCCAACATTAGATGTCGTCGTTCTCATAATAACCGCTCGTGGTTTTACCGCAACAGAGTAGCGTAATTATTATATCTATTTTTATTTAACCTTTATTTAACTAGGCAAGTCAGTTAAGAACAAATTCTTATTCATAATTACGGCCTACCAAAACGCAAAAGGCCTCCCACGGGGGATGGGATAAAAAAATATATACTGCTCAAAAAAATAAAGGGAATACTTAAACAACACATCCTAGATCTGAATGAAAGAAATAATCTTATTAAATACTTTTTTCTTTACATAGTTGAATGTGCTGACAACAAAATCACACAAAAATAATCAATGGAAATCCAATTGATCAACCCATGGAGGTCTGGATTTGGAGTCACACTCAAAATTAAAGTGGAAAACCACACTACAGGCTGATCCAACTTTGATGTCATGTCCTTAAAACAAGTCAAAATGAGGCTCAGTAGTGTGTGTGGCCTCCACGTGCCTGTATGACCTCCCTACAATGCCTGGGCATGCTCCTGATGAGGTGATGGATGGTCTCCTGAGGGATCTCCTCCCAGACCTGGACTAAAGCATCCGCCAACTCCTGGACAGTCTGTGGTGCAACGTGGCGTTGGTGGATGGAGCGAGACATGATGTCCCAGATGTGCTCAATTGGATTCAGGTCTGGGGAACGGGCGGGCCAGTCCATAGCATCAATGCCTTCCTCTTGCAGGAACTGCTGACACACTCCAGCCACATGAGGTCTAGCATTGTCTTGCATTAGACAGACTCTGTCACGTCTCATGTGACAGACTCTGTCACGTCTGTCACATGTGCTCAGTGTGAACCTGCTTTCATCTGTGAAGAGCACAGGGCGACAGTGGCGAATTTGCCAATCTTGGTGTTCTCTGGCAAATGCCAAACGTCCTGCACGGTGTTGGGCTGTAAGCACAACCCCCACCTGTGGACGTCGGGCCCTCATACCACCCTCATGGAGTCTGTTTCTGACCGTTTGAGCAGACATATGCACATTTGTGGTCTGCTGGAGGTCATTTTGCAGGGCTCTGGCAGTGCTCCTCCTGCTCCTCCTTGCACAAAGGCGGAGGTAGCGGTCCTGCTGCTGGGTTGTTGCCCTCCTACGGCCTCCTCCACATCTCCTGATGTACTGGCCTGTCTCCTGGTAGTGCCTCCATGCTCTGGACACTACGCTGACAGACACAGCAAACCTTCTTGCCACAGCTCGCATTGATGTGCCATCCTGGATGAGCTGCACTACCTGAGCCACTTGTGTGGGTTGTAGACTCCGTCTCATGCTACCACTAGAGTGAAAGCACCACCAGCATTCAAAAGTGACCAAATCATCAGCCAGGAAGCATAGGAACTGAGAAGTGGTCTGTGGTCCCCACCTGTAGAACCACTCCTTTATTGGGGGTGTCTTGCTAATTGCCTATAATTTCCACCTGTTGTCTATTCCATTTGCACAACAGCATGTGACATTTATTGTCAATCAGTGTTGCTTCCTAAGTGGACAGTTTGATTTCACAGAAGTGTGATTGACTTGGAGTTACATTGTGTTGTTTAAGTGTTCCCTTTATTTTTTTGAGCAGTGTATATATAGGACAAAACACACATCAAGACAAGAGAGACACCACAACACTACATACAAAGAGACCTAAGACAACTACACAGCATGGCAGCAACACATGACAACACAGCATGGTAGCTACACATGACAACACGAGTGATGAGTTTGCTGTCTCTGCCTGGCCGGCTCCCCTCTCTACACTGGGTTTCTCTGCCTCATGACAATATTACCGGGGCTGAGTCACTGGCTTACTAGTGCTCTTCCATGCCGTCCCTAGGCGGGGTGCGTCACATGCCAGGCTTTTTTTCTCTATACTTGACTTGATTGGGTTGAGTCACTGACGTGATCTTCCTGTCTGGTATTGCGCCTCCTCGGGCTCGTGCGGTGGAGGAGATCTTTGTGGGCTATACTCAGCCTTGTCTCAGGGTAGTAAGTTGGTGGTCTGTTGATATCCCTCTGGTGGTGTGGGTCTGTGCTTTGGCAAAGTGGGTGGGGTTATATCCTGCCTGGTTGGGCCACAGTGTCACCAGACCCTCCCTGTCTCAGCCTCCAGTATCTATGCTGCAATAGTCTATGTGCTGGGGGGCTAGGGTCAGTCTGTCCTACCTGGTGAAATTCTCCTGTCTTATCTGGTGTCCTGAGTGAACTTAAGTTCTCTCTCTCTCTCTCTCTCTCTCTCTCTCTCTCTCAGGGGCTTTATTGGCATGGGAAACATATGTTTACATTGCCAAAGCAAGTGAAATAAATAATAAACAAAAGTGAAATAAACAATAAAAAAGTAACAGTAAACATTACACTCACAAAAGTTCCAAAATAACAAAGACATGTCAAATGTCATATTATGTCTATATACAGTGTTGTAATGATGTCAAATAGTTCAAGTACAAAAGGGAAAATAAATAAACATAAATATAGGTTGTATTTACAATGGTGTTTGTTCTTCACTGGTTGCCCCTTTCTTGTGGCAAAAGGTCACAGATCTTGCTGCTGTGATTGCACACTGTGGTATTTCACCCAATAGATATATGTATTTATCAAAATTGGATTTGTTTTCTAATTCGTTGTGGGTCTGTGTAATATGTGTCTCTATGGTCATACATTTGGCAGGAGGTTAGGAAGTGCAGCTCAGTTTCCACCTCATTATGTGGGCAGTCTGCACATAGCCTGTCTTCTCTTGAGAGGCTGGTCTGCCTTTCGGCAGCTTTTCGGCAGCCTTTCTCAATAGCAAGGCAATGCTCACTGAGTCTGTACATAGTCAAAGATTTCCTTAATTTTGGGTCAGTCATAGTGGTCAGGTATTCTACCACTGTGTACTCCCTGTTTAGGGCCAAATAGCATTCTAGTTCGCTCAGTGTTTTTGTAAATTCTTTCCAATGTGTCAACTAATTATATTTTTGTTTTCTCATGATTTGGTTAGGTCTAATTGTGTTGCTGTCCTGGGGCTCTGTGGGGTCTGTTTGTGTTTGTGAACAGGACCAGCTTATTTATGCGGCTTTTCTCCAAATTCATTTCTCTGTAGGTAATGGCTTTGTTATGGAAGTTTTGGGAATTGCTTCCTTTTAGGTGGTTGTAGAATTTAATGGCTCTTTTCTGGATTTTGATAATTAGCGGGTATCAGCCTAATTCTGCTTTGCATGCATTATTTGGTGTTTCACATTGTACACGGAGAATATTTTTGCAGATTTCTGCATGGAGTCTCAATTTGGCGTTTGTCACATTTTATGAATTCTTGGTTGGTGAGCGGACCCCGGACCTCACAACCATGAAGGGCAATGGATTCTATAACTGATTCAAGTATTTTTAGCCAGATCCTAGTTGGTATGTTGAATTTTATGTTCCTTTTGATGGCATAGCACATCCTTCTTGCCTTGTCTCTCGTTCAGAGCTTTGTGGAAGTTACCTGTGGCGCTGATGTTTAGGCCGAGGTATGTATAGTTTTTTGTGTGCTCTAGGGCAACGGTGTCGAGATGGAATTTCTATTTGTGGTCCTGACAACTGGACCCTTTTTGGAACACCATTATTTTTGTCTTACTGAGATGTACTGTCAGGGCCCAGGTCTGACAGAATCTGTGCAGAAGATCTAGGTGCTGCTGTAGGCCATTCTTGGTTGGGGACAGAAGCACCAGATCATCAGCAAACAGTAGACATTTGACTTAATATTCTAGTTGGGTGAGGCCGGGTGCTGCAGACTGTTCTAGTGCCCTCGCCAATTCGTTGATATATATGTTGAAGAGGGTGGGCTTAAGTTGCATCCCTATCTCACCCACAGGCCCTGTGGAAAGAAATGTGGGTTTTTTTTGCCAATTTTAACCACACACTTATTGCTTGTGTACATGGATTTTATAATGTCGGATGTTTTCCCCCTAACCCACTAACTAACTCTCTCTCTCCCTCCTCCGGGAGGACCTGAGCCCTAGAAGCATGCCTCAGGACTACCTGGCCTGATGACTCCTGGCTGTACCCAGTCAACCTGGTCGTGCGGCTGATCCTGTTTCTGCTGTTTTGCTTGTGGCTATGGAACCCTGACCTGTTCACCGGATGTGCTACCTTGTCCTTCACCTGCTGTTTTCAACCCTCTCTCTCATCTCTCTTTCCCCCTCTCTCTCTCTCCCTCCCTCTCTCTCTCTACCGCACCTCCTGTCTCAATCTCTGAAATGCTCGGCTATGAAAAGCCAACTGACATTTACTCCTGAGGTGCTGACCTGTTGCACCCTCTACAACCACTTTGATTATTTGACCCTGCTGGTCATCTATGAACGTTTGAACATCTTGAAGAACGATCTGGCCTTAATAGCCATGTACCCTTATAATCTCCACCCAGCACAGCCAAAAGAAAACTGGCCACCCCTTAGAGCCTGGTTCCTCTCTAGGTTTTTTCCTAGGTTTCTGCGTTTCTAGGGAGTTTTTCCTAGCCATCATGCTTCTACATCAGCATTGCTTGCTGTTTGGGGTTTTGGGCTGGCTTTCTGTATAAGTACATCTGCTGATGTAAAAAGGTCTTCATAAATACATTTAATTTGATTTGATTATGAGCAAATACATAGTTTTTGCAAATCAGGAGATAATGTGTCAACACATTTGGCTATTTGCCAAAATGATACATTTTCACGTATTCCTTTTGGAGGTTGCGTTGCGGAATTCGATATCATACATCTATTTGTCACATCGTTTTTTAAAGCTTATTCTTTTTCACATTTAGTCTCTTATCTCTTTATCCAGTGCTGTGACCAGGTCTGTGACCTCTGTGTTAGTGTTGAAGGGACAGGATGTTCATCTGGATGTCCAGGCAAATTTAGAACTGCAAAAGTGCAATGCTTTTATGTGGAAGTTTAACAGTTTAGGCAGTCTAGTAAAAATACATATATGGAGTCGTGACAGTCCACAACAGCACTGAGTTTAGTGAGGAAAACTTCTCTCTGCTCTTGAATAACCAACCGGAATGAGACAGTGGACTTTATGAAGCTGTTGTGAGTGGTAAAAATACAAAAATGTTGCAAACTACCAGATATCAGTTTGAAGTAGTTTTTTTTCACTCTCTTTATTTCAGTACAGTGATAGTTATTAGGATAATCAATGCAGTTAAATTCAGTCTGTGAATTTAATTAATTAATTAATACCCTGTCGGTAGTAATTATTTACAGAAAATCCACACACAAGAGTGATTTATGACCTAAATATCAAAGGTCACGTACACTGAGTATACCAAACATTAGGAAGCCCTGCCTTTTGCCCTCAGAACAGACTAAATTCGTAGTGGCATGAACTCTACAAGGGGTTGAAAGTGTTCCACAGGGATGCTGGCCCATGTTGACTCCGATACTTCCCACAGTTGTGTCAAGTTGGCTGGATGTCCTTTGGGTGGTGGACCATTCTTGATATAAACAGGAAACTGTTGAGCGTGAAAAACCCAGTAGTGTTGCAGTTCTTGACACAAACTGGTGTGCCTGGCACCGACTACCATACCTCGTTCAAAAGCACATAAATCTTTTGTCTTGCCAATTCAACCTCTGAATGGCGCACATAAAACAATTCATGTCTCAAGGCTTAAAAATCCTTCTTTAACATGTCTCCTCCCCTTCATCTACACTGATTGAAGTGAATTTAACAAGTGACAACAAGTGACAATAAGGGATCATAGCTTTCACCTGGATTCACCTGATCAGTCTGTCATGTGAAGAGCAGGTTTCTTAATGTTTTGTATACTTAGTGCACATGTACTCGCGTAAAGTAGGTCAGGTGGTTTAGACACTGGAGGTTTTTGTTCAATCAGGAATGTGGGAGTATTCCAATGATGATGTATGTGCGTATGTGCGTACATACATACGTATGTCCAGTATATGTGTACAATTCGTAGAATTAGTGTTTGTCCCAAAAAACGTTTGTAAGTACAGGACAGGTGTGTGGTGGTGTGAGTCTAAAGACACAGTGTGTGGGGCCCTGTGGTCTCGGGGGAGGAATAGCACTTAGGCACTGTGGGGATAGTGTGTGCGAGTAGTTCTTACAAAACAAGTCAGGTCCTCATGGGAGTTTCTACAAAACAGTTTGTTCAAACCATTTGGACTTGTGACTTTCCCTTCCATATCCATAAACAAAGAGTTGCTGTCACACTGCAATTACCGTGGCTGTCAACCGGTCTCTCCAAATAATATACTAGACTTTAAGTTGTTTTCTACAGCAGAAAGAAGTAGACGTTTAATTAGTCTCGATTTTCCAGTTTCTGAGTGCTCCAGGTCTGTCATAAAACACTTCGATAGCAGGAGGGGTGAAGTCAGGCGCAGGAGACTGAGGTCCGTGAAACACACGTTTAATAGTATAGAGAAAATGCCGCAACAAGGCAGGGTGCACAATAATAAGGCAGGAGAACAGCTCCAAAATACCCAAGGACGGGACGCAGCCCGGCAACCCTAATGCCGAAAACACGCAGCATCAAACTGGAAAATACAATGAACCCCTACGTGCCCAAAAGGCATGACACAAAGAACAATCCCGCACAAATCCCCAAACGAAACAGACAAACTAAATACCCCACTAATGACTAACACAAAACAGGTGCAGACTAAACAGACATAACCAAAAGACACAGAAACATAGATCGGTGGCAGCTAGTAGGCCGGCGACGACGACCGCCGAGCCCCGCCTGACCAGGGAGAGGCGCCACCTTCTGTGGACGTTGTGACAGTACCCCCCCCCCCCCCCCCCCGACGCGTGGCTCCGATAGCGCGCCGACACCGGCCTCGAGGACGACCCGGAGGGCGAGGCGCAGGGCGATCCGGATGGAGGCTGTGGAATTCCCGCAGCAGCGCTGGATCCAGAATGTCCCCCACCGGGACCCAGCACCTCTCCTCCGGGCCGTACCCTTCCCTGTCTACGAGGTACTGCAGGCCCCCTACCCGATGCCGGGAGTCCAAGATGGACCGGACTGTGTACGCCGGGGCCCACCGATGTCCGGGGGGGGCGGAGGGACCTCCCGCACCTCAGCGTCCTGCAGTGGACCTGCTACCACCGGCCTGAGGAGAGACACATGAAACGAGGGGTTAATACGGTAATATGAAGGAAGTTGTAACCTATAACACACCTCGTTTATTCTCCTCAGGACTTTGAACGGCCCCACAAATCGCGGACCCAGCTTCCGGCAGGGCAGGCGGAGGGGCAGGTTCCGGGTCGAGAGCCAGACCCGGTCCTCTGGGGTAAACACTGCGGCAGCGGTCAGCGCTCTCCTTGTGCCGTCCTACAGCCCATTTAAGGGACTCCTGGACGGCACTCCAGGTCTCCTTTGAGCGCTGTACCCATTCCTCCACCGCATGAGCCTCAGTCTGGCTCTGATGCCATGGCACCAGGACCGGCTGGTAGCCCAACACCACCTGAAAGGGCGAAAGGTTAGTAGAGGAGTGACGAAGAGTGTTCTGCGCCATCTCGACCCATGGCACGAATCTCGCCCACTCCCCTGGCCAGTCCTGGCAATAGGACCGCAGAAACCTGCCCACATCCTGGTTAATACGCTCCACCTGCCCATTACTCTTGGGGTGAAAACCCGAAGTCAAACTGACTGAGACCCCCAGTCTCTCCATAAACGCCCTCCATACCCGGGACGTGAACTGGGGACCTCGATCAGAGACGATGTCCTCGGGCACCCCGTAGTGCCGGAAGACATGCGTAAACAGGGCCTCCGCGGTCTATAGGGCCGTAGGAAGACCGGGCAAAGGGAGTAGACGGCAGGACTTCAAGAACCGATCCACAACAACCAGGATCGTGGTGTTCCCCTGAGACGGCGGGAGATCCGTGAGGAAATCCACCGACAGGTGGGACCATGGTCGCTGTGGAACGGGAAGGGGCTGTAGTTTCCCTCGAGGCAGGTGCCTAGGAGCCTTACACTGGGCGCATACCGCACAGGAAGAGACATAGCGCCTCACGTCCTTAACCAAAGTGGGCCACCAGTACTTCCCCTTCAGACCCCGCACCGTCCGCTCAACACCAGGATGACCCGAGGAGGGTAGGGTGTGCGACCACCGGATCAGACGATCGTGAACACCGAGCGGGACGTACCTCCGACCCGCGGGACACTGAGATGGAGTGGGTTCTGACTGCAACGCCCGCTCGATGTCCGCATCCACCTCCCAGACTACTGGTGCCACCAGACAGGAGGCAGGGAGTATGGGAGTGGGGTCAATGGCCCGCTCCTCGGCGTCGTGGAGACGAGACAGTGCGTCAGAGGCTCTGCATCTGTTCTCATGCTCCTAGACCTTAGTGCTGCTTTTGATACCATCAATCACCACATTCTTTTGGAGAGATTGGAAACGCAAATTGGTCTACACGGACAAGTTCTGGCCTGGTTTAGATCTTATCTGTCAGAAAGATATCAGTTTGTCTCTGTGGATGGTTTGTCCTCTGACAAATCAACTGTAAATGTCGGTGTTCCTCAAGGTTCCGTTTTAGGACCACTACTGTTTTCACTATATATTTTACCTCTTGGGGATGTCATTCGAAAACATAATGTTAACTTTCACTGCTATGCGGATGACACACAGCTGTACATTTCAATGAAACATGGTGAAGCCCCAAAATTGCCCTCGCTGGAAGCCTGTGTTTCAGACATAAGGAAGTGGATGGCTGCAAACGTTCTACTTTTAAACTCGGACAAAACAGAGATGCTTGTTCTAGGTCCCAAGAAACAAAGAGATCTTCTGTCATAGGACCTACTGAATAGATGAGTCTTCAATAAAGACTTAAATGTTGAGACCGAGTCTGCTTCTCTCACATGGGTAGGCAGACCATTCCATAAAAATGGAGCTCTATAGGAGAAAGCCCTGCCTCCAGCTGTTTGCTTAGAAATTCTAGGGACAATTAGGAGGCCTGCGTCTTGTGACCGTAGCGTACGTGTAGGTATGTACGGCAAGACCAACTCGGAAAGATAGGTAGGAGCAAACCCATGTAACGCTTTGTAGGTTAGCAGTAAAACCTTGAAATCAGCCCTTGCCTTAACAGGAAGCCAGTGTAGGGAGGCTAGCACTGGAGTAATAATCACATTTTTTGGTTCTAGTCAGGATTCTAGCAGCCGTATTTAGCACTAACTGAAGTTTATTTAGTGCTTTATCCAGGTAGCCGGAAAGTAGAGCGTTGCAGTAGTCTAACCTAGAAGTAACAAAAGCATGGATTCATCTTTCTGCATCATTTTTGGACAAAATTTCTGATTTTTGCAAGGTTACGTAGATGGAAAAAAGTTGTCCTTGAAACAGTATTGATATGTTCGTCAAAAGAGAGATCAGGGTCCAGAGTAATGCCGAGGTCCTTCACAGTTTTATTTGAGACAACTGTACAACCATCAAGATTTGAGAATATGACATGTCATTGTGACATAGCATTGCTATGGCACTCTATGACCAACACCCGCAGAGAACGCACAGCGCGAACTCACTTTTTTTCAGCTACTTTCTATCGCAAACTAGACTCTAAAGTCTAATATGTCGTTTATGGGGAGAGATGTGTTAGATGCCAAGTTAATTGGTTTATGGTTTAGATACTTGCTCCTCAGGCTCAAATATTATAATCTTATTCCAGTATGCGTTAGACTACCCAGTCTGGGTTTTGTAGAGTGACATGGCTGTGTCTTGTCTGTGCATTGTACGTTTTAGCATTTCTCCGTCTCCAGTAATTTGTGTATTGAAAGCTTCACCTTCTTTTGCCGAGTGTGTATGCACCTGTCCTGTTTGTGTGTATACTGTTCTCTGGAAGTAAAATACAAACAGAAACTGATCCTGTGAAAGCCTCTGAAAGCCTATAAATTGCATTCTACAGAAAGATTTTGGTTGAATTAATATTTATCAATATGAACATGCTATAAATTATTTTCTTTAATTACAGGTAAACAAGCCCGGATGATGTGATTAATAACTTATAATTATCTCCATATGGGTACACTTTTTACAGTCTTGGTATTTCTCATATGATTTAGATTTTGGTATTTATATTTTCTAAGACAATGTATTCATATTTAGTATTTACAGTATATAACTTGGCATTTACTATCATCAGGTCACTCATCTTTCACTGTTGCAAAGATCTTTACAATTCCTGGAAGCTGAAAATGTCCCAGTTCTTCCATGGCCTGCATACTCACCAAACATGTTTGTGCATGTTCCCGCCAATATCCATCAACTTTGCCCAGTCATTGAAGAGGAGTGGGACAACATTCCAAATGCCACCATCAACAGCCTGATCAACTCTATGCGAAGGAGATTTCAGGCGGTCTTTTACAACAGCTCTTACACTAAAAGGACATTATCATTTTCACAATTTCACGGTATAATTCCAACTTCAGCATGGATATATATATAAAACACAGGACAATTACATTTTTGACGACACAGGGACTTTAATAAAGGACTTTAATAAAGCTCATGTAGGCTACGCCTGCCATCTTGGGTCATGCTGGATCAAATGCAGACGTCACAATGGCTGCATTTACACAGGCAGACCAATTCTGATCTTCCACTAATTGGTCTTTTGACCAATCACATCAGACCTTTAACATCAGATATTTTTCAGAGCTGATCTGATTGGTCAAAATACCAATTAGTGGAAAAAAGGTCAGAATTGGGCTGCCTGTGTAAACGCAGCCATAGCGCTCCAATGAACCCACTTAACCTAAAGTCTGATATTCAAGGAACACCATTAAACTTTTAAAATGTCTGGCAGAAAATGTGTGCTTAATGCAGGAGAGTTTGGAGCTTAGACAACTGCCCTTGAAATGCACTTTGTATGTTTTATTTATAATGACATTTATTAATACTTGTATTACTCTGAGGAAATAGGAGGAATGCACCCCCCAATATGCATTTACCAACGTGCAAAAAAACATGACACAGGTACATTCAGCAAGACCACTGACATAATCTCACATTTATCTCATTAAAATAGAAACATTTTATTCATATAGACAGTACATGTTTACATGTATACAGTATGTTTCCCCATAAGCACAGTGAATATGATACACTTGACTTTCCATAGATTGAACAGCAATGCCATTTGTCCTTCTTTTTATCAGATTTCTTGGGACCAAAGTTATTAACACATTTTTGTATAAAGTTATAAACCAAAGTTATAGGCAGAGGTGTTGGTCCAATTTGTTAGATGACATTATATTGCTAAGTATTATGCTTTAAAAAGGACATGAATGTAACTATCAAATGTTTAATTTGGTGGTTGTGTGTTTTAACCTGGTTACCTCTGAGATGACCCGTACAGTTAGATCTGCAGTTAGATCTTTGAAACATTACTTGTAAGTGTATAACCTATGTTTGATTAATCCATTATGGGAGACATTCAACTGTCTTATATTTTCAAATGTCCATATCAATAGAGGCATTAGAACATTAATATATAAATGCACTCTCTATTTTGTTTGTCTTTGGAAAGCAGGCCATTACATACAGTAGGCTACATAATACTTTACCAGTGAATGTCTTCAAATAAACAGCACCTTACTCACTTTCCAGTGTAACACTCGTGTATCGGTTTTATTACAAATTGATTGAACAGTATTTACCAATCTCAATATGGTGTTACACAATTACAAAATGTTGTGAACTTCAGTGAGGAGGACGGTTCTCTTATTGTCACATTATGGGCAGGTTTTCCTTGTGTTTAATCAGTCTGTCTATGATTGAGCTCTCCTAACCTTTTTTCCATCATCTTATTTAACGAGTTAAACAGGAATGTCGACTGTAAAGGAAGAGTATGCCCTGCCCAGGGGCGTTTCTAGGATTTTAAAACATTTAGGACTTAGCCCAAAGCCATTAGGGGGGTCGAGGGGCATACTCCCAAGCAAAAAAATAATAATTTCAACAGCTAAATGCATGAATTTGATGCAGTTTGAGATGAACATTGAGAGATTAGGACATTGAGAGATTAGATATTTTTCAGGTAACTTGCACCTTCCCACCTGCCACTGCATACACTGCTAGTACTCAATTACAGTTGCTAATGTGGGTACTCTCTACTCTGGAACAATCTCTACTCTCTACCACTCAACAACTTCAAACATAAGCTCTAACCTGTCCAATAAGCCAAACTGATTAAAGAATCCCACAGTGCACAAACACACACACACACACACACACACACACACACACACACACACACACACACACACACACACACACACACACACACACACACACACACACACACACACACACACACACACACACACACACACACACACACACACACACACACACACACACACACACACACACACAGAGCACAGTAATTAGAATCCATAGAGCAGCTTTAAGTGATACTGTGTGCTTACCCCTCCTCTGCCTCTCTCCATCGCTTTTTCTGTGACATCTGTTGCTGTTTCTCTTGTCTGCCCTCTGTTGCTGTCCCTTAGTATTCTATGTTGCTGTCTCTTAGTATTCTATGTTGCTGTCTCTTAGTATTCTATGTTGCTGTCTCTTGTCTACACTCTCTCGTCCTGTCCTGCTTATAAAAAGTATTCAAGTTAACAATCTCTTGTCCTGTCCTGGTTATAAAAAGTATTCATCTTAGGGATAGGAGGCAGTATTCGGAAGTTTGGCCCAAAGTAAACTGCCTGTTACTCAGGCCCAGAAGCTAGGATATTCATATAATTGGAAGTATCGGATAGACAACACTCTAAAGTTTCTAAAACTATTAAAATAATGTCTGTGAGTATAACAGAACTGATATGGCAGGCAAAAACCAGAGAAGAATCCATCCAGATTTTCTCTTTTTTGAGGTCACCACTCATTGAAGTGGCTGTCTATGGGAAAATCAAGGAATACCTACCAGATTGCAATTCCTAGGGCTTCCAGTAGATGTCAACAGTCTTTAGAAAGAATTTCAGGCTTGTTTTTTGAAAAATGAGCTAGAATTTGTAGTTTTTCTAGGTGGCTCCCATTTTGGCTGTAGTATTGTGGCGCGCGTGGATGAGGGCGCACACTTCGTTATTTATCTCCGGTAATGAACATACTATTCTCTGTCTTAACCTGTTTAGGATAGGGGGCAGTATTTTCACGGCCGGATAAAAAACATACCCGATTTAATCTGGTTATTACTCCTGCCCAGAAACTAGAATATGCATATAATTGTTTGATTTGGATAGAAAACACCCTAAAGTTTCTAAAACTGTTTCAATGGTGTCTGTGAGTATAACAGAACTCATATGGCAGGCCAAAACCTGAGAAGATTCTATACAGGAAGTGCCCTCTCTGACCATTTCTTGGCCTTCTATAGCCTCTTTATCGAAAACAGAGGATCTCTGCTGTAACGTGACATTTTCTAAGGCTCTCAGAAGGCGCCAGAACAGGGAATGATGACTCTGCAGTCCCTTGGCGAAAAACAGTAGCACATTTGGAAAGCGGTCGATCTGAGAACAATGAGACGGGCGCTCGCGTGCACGTGAAGACACCATTTTCTTCTTTCAGTCTTTGAACGAAAACAACATCTCCCGGTCGGAATATTATCGCTATTTTACGAGAAAAATCGCATAAAAATTGATTTTAAACAACGTTTGACATGCTTCGAAGTACGGTAATGGAATATTTTGACATTTTTTGTCACGATACGCGCCGGCGTGTCACCCTTCGGATAGTGTCTTGAACGCACGAACAAAACGGCGCTATTTGGATATAACTATGGGTGTAAAGTAGAAGTCCTGGGAGTGCATTCTGACGAAGAACAGCAAAGGTAATCCAATTTTTCTTATAGTAAATCTGAGTTTGGTGAGTGCCAAACTTGGTGGGTGTCAAAATAGCTAGCCTGTGATGGCCGGGCTATCTACTCAGAATATTGCAAAATGTGCTTTCACCGAAAAGTTATTTTAAAATCGGACACCGCGATTGCATAAAGGAGTTCTGTATCTATAATTCTTACAATAATTGTTATGTTTTTTGTGAACGTTTATCGTGAGTAATTTAGTAAATTCACCGGAAGTTTGCGGGGGGTATGCTAGTTCTGAACGTCACATGCTAATGTAAAAAGCTGTTTTTTGATATAAATATGAACTTGATTGAACAAAACATGCATGTATTGTATAACATAATGTCATAGGAGTGTCATCTGATGAAGATCATCAAAAGTTAGTGCTGCATTTAGCTGTGGTTTTGGTTTTTGTGACATTATATGCTAGCTTGAAAAATGGGTGTCTGATTATTTCTGGCTGGGTACTCAACCTGACATAATCTAATGTTTTGCTTTCGTTGTAAAGCCTTTTTGAAATCAGACAATGTGGTTAGATAAAGGAGAGTCTTGTCTTTAAAATGGTGTAAAATAGTCATATGTTTGAAAAATGGAAGTTTTGGGATTTTTGAGGAGTTTGTAATTCGCGCCCTATCATTGGATATTGGCGAGGCATTCCGCTAGCGGAACATCTAGATGTAAGAGGTTAAATTTGATCGTTTATTTACATATTATGGTACCTGAGGATTGATTAGAAATGTTGTTTGACTTGTTTGGACGAAGTTTATTGGTAGCTTTTGGGATTGCTTTGTATGCATTTTGAACGAGGGAAACCGGTGGATTACTGAATCAAGTGCGCCAACTAAACTGACTTTTTTGGGATATAAAGGACTTTATCGAACAAAACAACCATTTTCTATGAGGCTGACCCTTGGGATTGCAAACAGAGGAAGATCTTCAAGGGTAAGTGATTTATTTTATCGCTATTTCTGACTTTTGTGACACCTCTGCTTGTTTGGAAAATGTTTGTAATGCTTTTGTACACGGGGCACTATCCTCAGATAATTGCATGGTATGCTTTCGCCGTAAAGCCTTTTTGAAATCTAACAAAGCGGCTTGATTAACAAGAAGTTAAGCTTTTAAACGATGTAAAACACTTGTATTTTCATGAATGTTTAATATTACGAATTTTGTATTTTGAATTTCGTGCTCTGCAATTTCACCGGATGTTGTCGAGGTGGGGCGCTAGCGGCACGTCTAGCCCAAAGAGTTAAAGTTAAGTTTTAATAGTAATTTCAAAGGCCTTTTCACCGCATATGCAAATTCTTTGTAAACCATATTTTACTTCTTCAATTTCTGTATTTCACCTGTTATAATTTGTGCAAATAAATACAACTAATTAGAATTTAGAGCAGCTTGAGGTAATACAATCTACTGTGTGCTCAACCCACCTCTGTTCTCTCTACATCTGCCCTCATCTGTCACTTTCTGTGTCTTGTCTGTTGCTGTCTGCTTCTTCCATTCTCATCGACAGGGCTGTAGTGGAGCAGGTTGAGGGCTTCAAGTTCCTTGGCGTCCACATCACCAACAAACTAACATGGTCCAAGCACACCAAGACATTTGTGAAGAGGGCACAACAAAACCTATTCCCCCGCAGGAGACTGAAAAGATTTGGCATGGGTCCTCAGATCCTCAAAAGGTCCTACAGCTGCACCATCGAGAGCATCCTGACGGGTTGCATCACTGCCTGGTATGGCAACTGCTACAGAGGGTAGTGCGTACGGCGCAGTACATCACTGGGGCCAAGCTTCCTGCCATCCAGGACCTCTATGCCAGGCGGAGTCAGAGGAAGAACCTGAAAGTTGTCAAACACCCCAGCCACCCTAGTCATAAACTGTTCTCTCTGCTATCGCACGGCAAGCGGTACCGGAGCGCCAAGTCCAGGTCCAAGAGGCTTATAAACAGCTTCTATCCCCAAGCCATAAGACATCTGAACAGCTAATCAAATGGCTACCCAGACTATTTGCATTCAATCTCCCCCACCCCCCGCTGCTACTCTGTTATTATCTATGCATAGCCACTTTAATAACTCTACCTACATGTTCATAATTACCTCAATTACCTCGACACTGGTGCCCCTGCACATTGACACATTGAATCTGTACCGGTACCCCCTGTATATAGCCCCGCTATTGTTATTTACTGCTGCTCTTTGATTATTTGTTATTCTTATCTCTTACTTTTTTTGTATTTTCTTAAAACTTCATTGTTGGTTAAGGGTTTGTAAGTAAGCATTTCACTGTAAGGTCTACACCTGTTGTTTTCAGCGCATGTGACAAATAAAATGTGATTTGATTTGATTTTAATATAAGTTGATGAACATCTCAACAAATATTACCCAATTATCCACGTTGAAATGACATGGTGTGCCCAGTGGGATATCTCTTGCATTGAATGCAATGTATTGACTTATGCATCAATACATTGATACATATCTTTTCCATTGAATGAAATGTGTTGACTTAGGTGTCATATTTCGTGAATAATATATTTTCCCACAAGACTCACTCTTATAAGCTGATACTTGGCTGGTAGGCCACAGTCAGTCGAGGCTGCTGAGGGCAGGACGGCTCATAGTAATGTCTGGAACAGCACAATTGGAAACCATGTATTTGATACCATTCCATTTATTCTGCTCCAGCCATTACCACAAGCCCATCCTCCCCAATTAAGGCATCACCAACTTCTGTGGAGTCAATTCTCTCCTGTCCTCTTTCGGTCGTTACGTTCATTATGCCACCAGATGGCAGAAGCACGCTGCAGATTGGAAAAGGAACAGCCAGACACCCTTCCTCCCTCCCTGAGACTGACATAATCTGCAGAGAGACAGAGGAGGTGTGAAAGACAAATGTCTTGGAATGCATTACATCACTTTGAAATATTATCATTATCATTTCCAACCCACAGCTGAACGGTGCAAAATATGAAAATGGTGACAGTCCGTATGATTCACAATATCCACATCTGAACGAAAGTGAAATGCTGAAGGTTATTCCAGTCACTGGGCTGGAGGAGAGGGAAGGAGAGGAGAGGGGGACTGAAAAGAGGAGAAGGGGACTGAGGAGAGGGCTTTAGCATAATGACTGCTACACCACCCAGGATGAATCAGTCACCCCTCCTCTCCACCTCTTGCTCTCTCTATCTCTCCTGCTATCTCTCTGTCTCTCTCCCTTTCTTTTCCTTCCCTGCGCACTCTTTCTCTCTCTCCCTCCATCTCGCTCCCTCCCTCCATCTCTGTCTGTCTCCCTTTCTCTTGCTCTCTCTCTCTCTGTCTTGCTCCCCTGCTCTGTCTCTCTCCCTCTCTGTCTCTCTCTCTCCTGTATATGTTGAAGAAGGGGGCTGTGGTTATCTGTAAAGACCTTTCTGAATATACTGCTTACAGAAATGCTATGAACACTATGTACTGCACTCTTAGAAAAAAAGGTGCTACACTACATGACCAAAAGTATGTGGACACCTTTTCATCGAACATTTCATTCCAAAATCATTGGTATTTTTTATTTAACTAGGCAAGTCAGTTAAGAACAAATTCTTATATACAATGACAGCCTACCACTGACAAACCCTCCCTTAACCCGGACAACGCTGGGGCAAATTGTGCGCCACCCTATGGGGCTCCCGATCACTGCCGGTTGTGATACAGCCTGGGATCAAACCCGGGTCTGTAGTGATGCCTCTAGCACTGCGATGCAGTGCCTTAGTCCACTGTGTCACTCGGTCCCCAATTAATATGGAGTTGGTTTCCCCATTTTCTGCTATAACAGCTTACACTATTCTGGAAAGGCATTCCATTAGATGTTAAAACATTGCTGCAGGGACTTGCTTCCATTTAGCCACAAGAGCATTAGTGAAGTTGGGCACTGATGTTGGGCGATTAGGCTTGGCTCGCAGTCAGTGTTCCAATTCATCCTAAAGGTGTTCGATGGGGTTGAGGTCAGGGCACTGTGCAAGCCAGTCAATTTCTTCCACATTGATCTCAACAAACCATTTCTGTATGAACCTAACTTTGTGCACAAGGGCATTGTTATGCTGAAACAGGAAAGGGGCTCCCCCAACCTGTTGCCTTCCCTGTAGCTCAGTTGGTAGAGCATGGTGTTTGCAACACCAGGGTTGTGGGTTTGATTCCCACGGGGGGCCAGCACAGAAAAAAAAAAATCTATGAAATGTATGCATTCACTGCTGTAAGTCGCTCTGGATAAGAGCGTCTGCTAAATGACTAAAATGTAAAATGTAACAAATGTTGCCACATATTTGGAAGCACAGAATCGTCTAGGATGTCATTGCATGCTGTAGCATTAAGATTTCCCTTCACTGGAACTAAAGGGCATAGCCCGAACCATGAAAAACAGCCCCAGACCATTATTTATCCTCCACCAAACTTTACAGTTGGTACCATGCATTCGGGCAGGTAGCGTTCTCCTGGCATCAGCCAAACCCAGATTAATACATAATTCCAGAGAACGCGTTTCCACTACTCCAGAGTCCAATGGCAGCGAGCTTTACACCACTCCAGCCTATGCTTGCCATTGCGCTTTGTGATCTTAGGCTTGTGTGCGACTGCTCGGCCATGGAAACTCAATTCATGAAGCTCCCAACGAACAGTTCTTGTGATGACGTTGCTTCCAGAGGCAATTTGGAACTCGGCAGTGAGTGTTGCAACTGAGGACAGACCATTTTTACAGGCTACGCACTTCAACACTCAGCAATCCCATTCTTTGAGCTTGTGTGGCCTACCACTTCACGGCTGAAGCATTGTTGCGCCTACACTTTCACCACTTCACAATAACAGCACTTACAGTTAACCGGGGAAGCTCTAGAAGGGCAGACATTTTATGAACTGACTTGTGAAAAGGTGGCATCCAATGACGGTGCCACGTTGAAAGTCACTGAGCACTTCATTACGGCCACTCTATTGAGATTGCATGTCTATGTGCTTGATTTTATACACCTGTCAGCAACAGGTGTGGCTGAAATAGCCAAATCCACTCATTTGAAGGGGTGTTCACATACTTTTTTAGATACTGTATAGTGTATCTAGAACCTAAACAGTTCTTCAAAAGGAGAACCCTTTGAAAAACTATTTTTGGTTTCAGGTAGAACCTTCTGGTTGTACAACTGACTAGGTATCCCCCTTTCCCTTTGGGTTCCATGTAAAACCCTTTCTACATGGAACTGAAATTCTACACAGGGACAATCAAAGTCAATCTTAACCTGTTGGGGATAGGGGGCAGTATTTGCACGGCCGGATAAAAAACATACCCGATTTAATCTGGTTACCACTCCTACCCAGTAACTAGAATATGCATATACTTATTACATATGGATAGAAAACACCCTAAAGTTTCTAAAACTGTTTGAATGGTGTCTGTGAGTATAACAGAACTCAAATGGCAGGTCAAAACCTGAGAGATTCCTTTACAGGAAGTGGCCTGTCTGACCATTTCTTGAACTTCTATTCCATCTCTATCTTTTACTAAGGATCTCTGCTCTAACGTGACACTTCCCACGTCGTCCATAGGCGCTCAGAGCCCGGGAAAAAACAGAATGTCGTCATTCCAGCCCCAGGCTGAAACACATTATCGCCTTTCTCAAGTGGCCGATCAAGGGACTCTGGGCTTATGCGCGTGACCCGACCGCCCCCGCCTTTGTGATTTTTTTCCTCTGTTTGCCGAAAAGGAGATTCCCTGTCGGAATATTATCGCTTTTCTACGAGAAAAATGGCGTAAAAATTGATTTTAAACAGCGGTTGACATGCTTCGAAGTATGGTAATGGAATATTTAGAATTTTATTGTCACGAATTGCGCCATGCGCGCGACACTTCTTTACCATTTCGGATAGTGTCTGGAACGCACGAACAAAACGCCGCTATTCGGATATAACGATGGATTATTTTGGACCAAACCAACATTTGTTATTGAAGTAGCAGTCCTGGGTGTGCATTCTGACGAAGACAACAAAAGGTAATCAAACTTTTATAATAGTAAATATGATTATGGTGAGTGCTAAACTTGCCGGGTGTCTAAATAGCGAGCCCGTGATGCCTGGGCTATGTACTTAGAATATTGCAAAATGTGCTTTCACCAAAAAGCTATTTTAAAATCGGACATATCGAGTGCATAGGGGAGGTCTATATCGATAATTCTTAAAATAATTGTTATGCTTTTTGTGAACGTTTATCGTGAGTAATTTAGTAAAATGTTAGCGAATTCCCCGGAAGTTTGCGGGGGGTATGCTAGTTCTGAACATCACATGCTAATGTAAAAAGCTGGTTTTTGATGTAAATATGAACTTGATTGAACAAAACATGCATGTATTGTATAACATAATGTCCTAGGGTTGTCATCTGATGAAGATCATCAAAGGTGAGTGCTGCATTTAGCTGTCTTCTGGGTTTTGGTGACATTATATGCTGGCTTGAAAAATGGGTGTCTATTTCTGGCTTGGTACTCTGCTGACATAATCTAATGTTTTGCTTTCGTTGTAAAGCCTTTTTGAAATCGGACAGTGTGGTTAGATTAACGAGAGTCTTGTCTTTAAATAGCTGTAAAATAGTCATATGTTTGAGAAATTGAAGTAATAGGATTTTTAAGGTTTTCAAAATCGCGCCACAGGCTGCAAGTGGCTGTTGAGTAGGTGGGACGATTTCGTCCCGCCGACCCTAGAGAGGTTAAATGAATAATTCCTTATTATCAGCGTGCTGGAGAGGTTGCAAATAGCTCAATGCACCAAATACACATGTCGATCAGGAGCTCTACTGGGGCAGTCCCGTTAGTTCTCTTTATATACTGCAGACAAGTTATATTTGCATGATTTAGCTTATTCATCACTCATAATTAATTCATCATTAACGTTTCTTCATTCATGTGACTGACCAATACTGAGTTATGCATGTGACAGACTGTTACGTTCCCCAGTTTCTGTGTTGTTGTGGGTTTGTATGTGTGTGTGTATTTCAGGAAATGAAATCCTGGATTCCTCAAGCAGCTGATTGGTCGGCCCCATTGATGATTGGAGCTCTGGACCCCCCCTCTCGTCAGGGGAAACAGCTGTCTTCAATTACCAACTCCTTCTCCAGCTGTATAAAAGCCAGTGTTCCTTTGTCAGGAGAGAGAGCTTCTTTGATGTCCTATGTTGGTTGTTAGTCTGTGGAAGTTTTGTTGAAAGTATTTTGTAGCCGCTACTCCTGTCACGACTTCCGCCGAAGTCGGCTCCTCTCCTTGTTCGGGCGGCGGTCGACGTCACCGGCTTTCTAGCCATCGCTGCTCCATTTTTCATGTATCAATTTGTTGTCTTGTTCCCTGCACACCTGGTTTTCATTCCCCAATCAATCTACATGTATTTATTCCTCTGTTCCCCCTCATATCTTTGTGTAAGATTGTTTGTGTGATACGTGTTTTTGTACGCACTAGGCTTGCGTGCTTTTTCTATCGTGTTATTTTCACGAAGCCTGGTTGTATACATTTGATGGTTGTGACTGTTTTTGCGCTTTTTACACTTTGCCTTGTTGGTTGGAGGTTTTTTGGATGCAGCTGTATATTCTCTCCTGTCGAAATAAAGTGTGCACCTGTTCACAATTCTCTGCTCTCCTGCACCTGACTTCAGCACAAGTACGCACACGTCTGACAACTCCTGAGGTATGTATATGCCAATAGGACTTAGTGTTTTTGATTATTGAAATTGTTCCCTTAAAGTATTAGTAATTATTCTGTTTCATTTGTTCCCGGGGGGGAAAGGGAACACTCCTTGGGAGTGTTTAGGCAAGAGGCCTGCAGGCATACATAACCCGTAATATTTACTGTCTATGCACACTAGGTAAGACTTGGGCTGACTACCCCCGGTATTTAGGTTAGTGCGCAAGGTGGTGCTAAAAGTTAGGTAAGTAGTGGGAAGGCAGGTAAGGTAGGAGAGGGGACTCTTTCATTTTTACTTTCTTTGCTTTGGTTCCGTCCAGCCCCTTTTCCCCACCTTACCGTGTTAAGGAAGAATAAATTCCCTATAAACTGTATTTTTCTCTGCCTCTGTCCTTCCCCGCACATACGATCACATACTTTTTCACGCCATGGGTAGTTGAGATGTAGCAGGGTGTTGTGTTCCCTCCTCCAAGAGGCGTACGTAACACAGACCAATATCTCACAAGGCTTCTTCTCCCTAAGCTGAGAGAAACTGAGATATTTCACTCTCAAAACAAGGGTCTGGGCGTACAGCCAAATTGCAGATGCTGATAGTGAGGATTTCAGTCACTTTTATGAACACAGAAATTGGTTATTCAAAAAGCACAAGCATAGAATACAGATATTAGTCAACCTCTACGGCAGGTATTCCCAAACCGGGGTACGCCAAATATAAATGTGATTCACATAACTTTTTATTTTTTCATTTTCAAACAGTCAGTTTATATTTTCCAATGGGCTATCCATTTCGGGGAGTTTTTTTCTCTCACCTGAGTAGCCTTGTTTCACTGTCAAAAATAAAATTAAACCATCTAGTGTTCAGCAAAATAACACAATGTCAAATACAGGTAGCCTAGTCAAATAATTAACATCCAATCACATTAACTGTTACTCTCTCGCAGGAATTCCACTAACGGTCCGTATGTAGCCAAACGTAGCTGCTGCTCATTCAGTTTACTTGAAATTGGTTAAAAAAAGTAAGGCCCACGTCCATAGAGATGCATACCAGCTCTACTGGTAGTACTGCTACTACCAGCTTAACTCACCTGTCGATGACACAAGTTGTTCTACTCCATGAGCACATTCAATGCTAGCATCAGTAATTTTACAATTGTTGTTAGCCCAGCTAGCATGGACACTGACAGTTGTGAATCTGATGCAGCCGAAGAGCTACTGCCCCCTTACCCAGGAAAGCACCAAACAACAAACAGTGATGTTGAACCATCGAAGAGGTGCAAATATGATGAGAACTACATTGATTTGGGGTTCACTTATATTGGGAGTAGCGCCTTTCCTCAGCCACAGTGTGTCATATGTGCAAAAGTACTATCTCACAACTCAAACCTTCACTCCTGCACAGACATTTAGAATCAAAACATGCCAATTTGAAAAATAAGCCACAGGAGTTTTTTGAGCGAGAATTAAGATGACTTTCAACTAGTAAGACATGTATAAAAGCAACCGATACCATTAATAACAAGGGTCTAGAAGCATCTTATATGGTGAGCTACCGAGTGGCTAGGACAGGCAAGCCCCATACTATTGTGGAGGACTGGGACAATGCTGGGGGAAAAGGCCCAAAAAAACAATACAGGCAATGTCTTCATCAAACAACACTGTTTCACGACGCATCAGTGACAAGGCAGGAGATGTTTTGAAACAATTACTGCTTCGCATACAAGCCAGTGAATTCTATGCGTAACAGCTGGATGAGTCAACAGATGTGGCGGGCCTGACACATTTCTGGTATATGTCTGTTACATTTATGGGGGGTCAATTAACCTGTTGTGGATAGGGGGCAGTATTTTCACGGCCAGATAAAAAACGTACCCGATTTAATCTGGTTACTACTCTTGCCCAGAAACTAGAATATGCATATAATTAGTATATTTGGATAGAAAACACTCTAAAGTTTCCAAAACTGTTTAAATGGTGTCTGTGAGTATAACAGAACTCATATGGTAGGCAAAAACCTGAGAAGATTCCATGCAGGAAGTGGCCTGTCTGACAATTTGTTGTCCTTCTGTTGCATCTCTATCGAAATTACAGTATCTGTGCTGTTACGTGACACTTTCTAAGGCTTCCATTGGCTCTCTAAAGCCTTCAGAAAGCGGAATGACGCGTCTCCTGTCTCTGGGCAGAGTTTGTAAGTGGTCTGCCTGGGGACAGTGAGACTGGAGATGCGCATTCACGAGACCTCGCCATTTTTTTCTTTCTCTCTTTGAATGAATACAACGTTGTCCGGTTGGAATATTATCGCTATTTTACAAGAAAAATAGCATAAAAATGTATTTTAAACAGCGTTTGACATGCTTCGAAGTACGGTAATGGAATATTTTGACATTTTTTGTCACGAAATGTGCTCGCGCGTTACACTTTGGATAGTGACCTGAACGCACAAACAAAACGGAGGTATTTGGATATAACTATGGATTATTTGGAACCAAAACAACATTTGTTGTTGAAGTAGAAGTCCTGGGAGTGCATTCTGACGAAGAACAGCAAAGGTAATCCAATCTTTCTAATAGTAATTCTGATTTCTGAATAGCTAGCCTGTGATGGCTGAGCTATGTGCTCAGAATATTGCAAAATGTGCTTTCGCCGAAAAGTTATTTTAAAATTTGACATAGCGATTGCATAAAGGACTTCTGTATCTATAATTCTTAAAATAATTGTTATGTATTTTGTCAACGTTTATCATGAGTAATTTAGTAAATTCACCGGAAGTTTGCGGTGGGTATGCTAGTTCTGAACATCACATGCTAATGTAAAAAGCTGTTTTTTTATATAAATATGAACTTGATTGAACAAAACATGCATGTATTGTATAACATAATGTCCTAGGAGTGTCATCTGATGAAGATCATCAAAGGTTAGTGCTGCATTTAGCTGTGGTTTGGGTTTTTGTCACATATATGCTTGCTTTGAAAATGGCTGTGTGACTATTTTTGTCTGGGTACTTTCCTGACATAATCTAATGTTTTGCTTTCGCTGTAAAGCCTTTTTGAAATCGGACAATGTGGTTAGATTAAGGAGAGTCTTATCTTTCAAATGGTGTAAAACAGTCATATCTTTGAGAAATTGAAGTTATAGCATTTTTAAGGTTTTTGTATTTCGCGCCACGCTCTACCATTGGATATTAGGCGAGGCGTTCCGCTAGCAGAACGTCTGTCCTCAACAGTTAACTTTGTTAAAGCAAGGCCCCTGAACTGTCATGTATTTTCTGCACTATGCAATGATATGGGCAGCGACCATGTAACGCTTTTACAACATACAGAAGCGTGCTGGTTATCAAGGGGCAAAGTATTGGCACTTTTTTTTTTTATTGAGAGACGAGCTTAAAGTTTTCTTTTCTGAGCATCATTTTCACTTGGCTGAACGCTTGCATGTGGACGAGTTTCTCACATGACTGGCCTATCTGGGTGATGTTTTTTCTCGCCTGAATGATCTGAATCTAGGATTACAGGGACTCTCCGCAACTATATTCAATGTGCGGGATGAAATTGAGGCTATGATTAAGAAGTTGGAGCTCTTCTCTGTCTGCATTAACAAGGACAACACACAGATCTTTCCATTATTGTATGATTTTTTGGTGTGCAAATGAACTTTCCCGTAACTGATAACACAAACAACTGGATTCGTTATCCCTTTCATGCCCTACCTCCAGTCCACTTAACGATATCTGAACAAGAGAGCCTCATCGAAATTGCAACAAGTGGTTCTGTGAAAATTGAATTTAATCAGAAGCCACTGCCAGATTTCTGGATTGGGCTGCGCTCAGAGTATCCTGCCTTGACAAATCACGCTGTTAAGACACTGATGCCCTTTGCAACCACGTACCTATGTGAGAATGGATTCTCGGCCCTCACTAGCATGAAAACTAAATACAGGCACAGACTGTGTGTGGAAAATGATTTAAGACTGAGACTCTCCAATACAACCCAACATCGCAGAGTTATGTGCATCCTTTCAAGCACACCCTTCTCATTAACCTGTGGTGAGTTATTCACAATTTTCGATTAAAAAAATAAGTTTTATATGTAAGATGGCTAAATAAAGAGCAAAATTATTGATTATTATTATTTGTGCACTTGTCCTATAAGAGCTCTTTGTCGCTTCCCACGAGCCGGATTGTGACAAAAACTCACACTAATTCTTATGTTTAATAAATGTATCGTATAGTGTGTGTGTGGCAGGCTTACAATGATGGCAAAAAACAACATTTGAGAGTGCGCTGACCCTGGTGCTAGAGGGGGTACGCAACTGGAGGTTGAATGTTTGAAGGGGTACGGTACTTTAAAAAGTTTGGGAACCACTGCTCAACGGGATTGGTGTCCCTAAACCGGGATGGTTGATGCTAATGTGACTAGAATGACAGCCAACTTTACGGGACATAGACATTTAAGTCAATTGGAGGAGTACCTGTGGATGTATTTCAAGGCCTACCTTCAAACTCAGTGCCTCTTTGCTTGACATCATGGGAAAATCACATTGTAGACCTCCACAAGTCTGGTTCATCCTTGGGAGCAATTTCCAAACACCTGAAGGTACCACGTTCATCTGTACAAACAATCGTACGCAAGTATAAACACCATGGGACCACGCAGCCGTCATACCGCTCAGGAGGAGACGCGTTCTGTCTCCTAGAGATGAACGTACTTTGGTGCGAAAAGTGCAAATCAATCCCAGAACAACAGCAAAGGACCTTGTGAAGATGCTGGAGGAAACAGGTACAAAAGTATCTATATCCACAGTAAAACGAGTCCTATATCGACATAACCTGAAAGGCCGCTCAGCAAGGAAAAAGCTACTGCTCCAAAACCGCCATAAAAAAGCCAGACTACGGTTTGCAAATGCACATGGGGACAAAGATCATTCTTTTTGGAGAAATGTCCCCTGGTCTGATTAACCTCTATGGGCTAGGCGGGACGAATTCGTCCCACCTACGTAACAGCCACTTCAAGCCTGTGGCGCGATTTTCAAAACCTTAAAAATCCTATTACTTCAATTTCTCAAACATATGACTATTTCACAGCTATTTAAAGACAAGACTCTCGTTAATCTAAACACACTGTCCGATTTCAAAAAGGCTTTACAACGAAAGCAAAACATTAGATTATGTCAGCAGAGTACCAAGCCAGAAATAATCAGACACCCATTTTTCAAGCTAGCATATAATGTCACATAAACCCAGAAGACAGCTAAATGCAGTACTAACCTTTGATGATCTTCATCAGATGACAACCCTAGGACATTATGTTATACAATACATGCATGTTTTGTTCAATCAAGTTCATATTTATATCAAAAACCAGCTTTTTACATTAGCATGTGACGTTCAGAACTAGCATACCCCCCGCAAACTTCCGGAGGAATTCGCTAACATTTTACTAAATTACTCACGATAAACGTTCACAAAAAGCATAACAATTATTTTAAGAATTATAGATACAGACCTCCTCTATGCACTCGATATGTCCGATTTTAAAATAGCTTTTTGGTGAAAGCACATTTTGCAATATTCTAAGTACATAGCCCAGGCATCACGGGCTAGCTATTTAGACACCCGGCAAGTTTAGCACTCACCATAATCATATTTACTATTATAAAAGTTTGATTACCTTTTGTTGTCTTCGTCAGAATGCACTCCCAGGACTGCTACTTCAATAACAAATGTTGGTTTGGTCCAAAATAATCCATCGTTATATCCGAATAGCGGCGTTTTGTTCGTGCGTCCCAGACACTATCTGAAATGGTAAATCAGGGTCGCGCGCATGGCGCAATTCGTGACAAAAAAAATCTAAATATTCCATTACCGTACTTCGAGGCATGTCAACCGCTGTTTAAAATCCATTTTTATGCCATTTTTCTCGTAAAAAAGCGATAATATTCCGACCGGGAATGTCCATTTAGCTAAACTGAGGAAAGTAAACAAAGCTTTCGGTCGACGCGGGCACGCGCCTGAGTCTCACAGTACTGTAACCAGCCACTACCCAAACGCGCTACTTTGTTTCAGCCAGAGCCTGCAAAGCCACGATTCAGCTTTTTGCCGCCTTCTGAGACCCTATGGCAGCCGTAGGAAGTGTCACGGGACAGCTAAGATCCTCACTCTTCAATAAACAGAGACAAGAAGAACGACACCTTGTCAGACAGGCCACTTCCTGCCTGAAACCTTGTCAGGTTTTTGCCTGCCAAATGAGTTCTGTTATACTCACAGACACCATTCAAACAGTTTTAGAAACTTTAGGGTGTTTTCTATCCATATGTAATAAGTATATGCATATTCTAGTTACTGGGTAGGAGTGGTAACCAGATTAAATCGGGTACGTTTTTTATCCAGCCGTGTCAATACTGCCCCCTATCCTAAACAGGTTAAACAAAAATAGAACTGTTTGGCCATATTGACCATTGTTATGTTTGGAGGAAAAAGGGGAGGCTTGCAAGCTGAAGAACACCACCCATCATCATGTTGTGGGGGTGCTTTGCTGCAGGAGGGACTGGTGCACTTCACAAAATAGATGGCATCATGAGGGAGGAAAATTATGTGGATATATTGAAGCAACATCTCAAGACATCATGCAGAAAGTTAAAGCTTGGTCGCAAATGGATCTTCCAAATGGACAATGACCCCAAGCATACTTCCAAAGTTGTGGCAAAATGGCTTAAGGACAACAAAGTCAATGTATTGGAGTGGCCATCACAAAGCCCTGACCTCAATCCCATAGAAAATGTGTCGGCAGAATTGAAAAAGCGTGTGGAGGAACGGGCCAGAATTCATCCAACGTATTGTAGGAAGTTTGTGGAAGGCTACCCGTAACGTTTGACCCAAGTTGAACAATTTAAAGGCAATGCTACCAAATACTAATTGAGTGTATGTAAACTTCTGACCCACTGGGAATGTGATGAAAGAAATAAAAGCTGAAATAATTCATTCTCTCTACTATTATTCTGACATTTCACATTCTAAAAATAAAGTGGCCTAAGACAGGGAACTGACCTAAGACAGGGAATTTGTACTAGAATTTGTACTAGAATTAAATGTCAGGAATTGTGAAAAACTGAGTTTAAATGTATTTGGCTAAGGTGTATGTAAACTTCCGAGTTCAACTGTACCTTAAAACGTGATAGTATAAGCTAATGATAGGATAGGATGCCATTTGGGACACAGACAAAAGTAGTTCCCTACATATGGAATAGGGTACAATCTTGGACATACATTGTGGGTTTGTTGGTGAGCATTTCATTTCATATAAAATGTGAAATAAGGCAGGTTATCCTTGTCTTATGAAGGCTATGTCTTTTTATTTTCTGCAATACTGTGGGAAAATAATTAAATACATTTAGATTTTTTTTTTAAGAAAACAAAAACGTAAATAAAAGGACATTTTTATAATATCTTTGTTTTTGTAAATTAACAATCAAGTAGAACCGTTATACAGAGGAGCATTACTTAATGTTAAATCATAATAACAATAATACAAGGTATACAGTCCTGTCGGAGCAATGAAAAAATATAAAATTATTGTGAACGTATATGGAAGAAATGCACTCATGCCAAACCAAATGGCACCCTATTCCCTTTATAGTGCACATCTTTTTAACAGTGCCCAAAAGGCTCAAGTCAAAAGTAGTGCACTATATAAGGAAAAGGGTGCCATTTGGGACACATTCCAAATCTCAATCATGGACGTTCTTGGAGCATAAACACACTCAACTGCAGCATGAAGGATGAGTGGACTCAGTCTGCTAATTCTTCATGTCCTAAGGTCACATAATGGCTCCATGTCTGCATCCCAAATGGCCCCCCATGGGTTCTGGTCAAAAGTAGTGCACTATGTTGGTGATAGGATACAATTTGGGATGCTACCCACGCCTCTGTCTCTCACCTACATTTTCTTCACAGCCCAACATCTCATTTCTACACACACACACACCCACACACATGCACGCACACACGCACACACAGATCAAAACATTAGGGTCAGAGGTCATACACACACACACACACACAAATGGCTGCTGCATTTTTTTGTCTGCTTTGTTCATTTTAGTTTTTGCTGCAGTCTTTTGGCACCCATTAGATTAGAGATTCCAAACACAAGACTGCTATCAAACCACGTACATCAGTCAGTGCTGGTCAGGGATAGCACAGAACAGTTCTGAGCACCTTAGTGCTGTCCACTGGGACCAAGGACCAGAGACCAGGGCCTGGGTTCAGCCTGGGTAAGAACGCTATCTATCCCGCCTGGTGTGGCCTGGTTGTGCAGTCACTTTGGCCACATACATGTATCACTACTCCCTACGTACCAAACTTATTCCATACATAGAGCACTACTATTGACCAGAGTACTATGGGCCCTGGTGTAAAGCATTGCACTATATAGGGAATAGGTTGCCATGGTCTTTCTTTAAATACACACATATATCAAAAACAAAGTAAAGGATACAGTATGTGTATACAAGTTTAAACACTGTAGTATAACCTCAATCATCACTTCGTTGGTGGCATAATAATACCATGAATATAATATGCTGATAAAAAAAACAGATTTCATACAGGGAAGGCATTTATTTTGGAGAAAAAAAATGCGTGAGGAAGTAAAAAGATTGTAACGAGTTTATGAATGAAGCTATATCTTTTGAACAGAGGGCCCCCATCCTCATCCCCTCCGTCCTACCAACCCTGCCCCATCAAACACATGTTTATTTACAGAAATATACTCTGATCTACTCCTATGTTTTCATTTGGAAGGAAAGGTGAGAGCTGGAAGAAAGATATATATATATAGAAGAAAGCCAAGAGGACTCTAGTAGAAACAGAGATCTAAGAAGGACGTTTCTTTCTCTTCTGATCCGTGGCTGGCAGCAACATTATGTGTCCCCCAAATGGCACCCTATTCCTTATGTAGAGCAATACTTTTGACCAGTACCCATAAGGATCTGAGCAAAGGTAGTGCACTATATAGGGAATAGGGCACTGAGATCCTATAAGTTATATATGGGTTCTATATGTAATTCTATAGGGTGCCACTTGGGACACACAAAGTCATAGTAGAGTATTGAAACACGGCCCCTAAAGATGGACCACGCCACCTCCTTCCTCCAGCATGAGTACCTTGTCCTCCTGTATGCATTCCAAATGGCACCCTATTCCCTATGTAGTTCACTATTTTTGATTAGGACCCATAGGGCTCTGGTTAAAAGTAGGGCACTATATAGAGAATAAGGTGCAATTTGCATGGAACTCATGGCCCTCCTCTCTCCTCCATAGTGAGTTCGATTCCCGGAACCACCCATATGTAAAACGTATGCAATGCACAGCTGTAAGTTACTTTGGCTAAAAGTGTCTGCTAAATGGCATATATTATTATTATTATATTATTAAGTCAAATCAACAATGATTGTCAACGTCTTAAGTGAATAATGAGGGTGGATGACATAATCAGAGTTTACCTACAGCCACAGGTTAGCCACTGTGTGTAGGCCTACACATCCACCACTACAGAGCACTGTACCAAATACCCAAATGGGGTAAAGCAAAGTAACAAATACTATATTATACGTACCAACATCAAAACTGTACCATAGCCAGCATCAAACTGAAGAGTACACTAACCAGTACCATATTGGGTCACATCCTCCTCGATCTGTATCTCTTGATAAATGTATGCTGTTCCCCCCAAGACCTCGCAAAACTTTAGAGTAAACCATATCCTCCTCTCGATCACCCCAGAGCCCATAATGACTACCTCCCAAATGGCATCCTATTCCCGATATCTTATGGTGAGACTCTGGTCAAAAGTAATGCACTATATAGGGGATGGGGTGCCTTTTGAGACGCTACCCTAGTCTACAACAACACCCTGCTAGATCAAAACTCAACACAACTCAACAATGGTTGAACCTGGACACAGAAGCCTCAGAACATTGAATTGTAAAAGTGAATGTCACCGAAAACTCTGAACCTTTGGTCCACAACTCCATATAAAAACTAAAAAATGTTTCTAAATGACATTTTTTCTTCTTCTATTTAGGTATAAATATGGATATTCTACTGTGCAATTGAGAGAAACCAATACAGTAATATTTCAGGATGGGGGACTGGGCGCATTTTGTACAAATTGTAGAGATTTATTTAAATACAAAAGCTCTTTCACCCGCTTCCCAAACACACAGCATTGACCTCAGGTGGGTGAAATGTGGGGTAGTCGTAGATACGTAAAGAGATGAGATAGAAAATGACAGAGGAGGAGGAAGGAGCATTTGAAGAAGCTTGCTACAGCTCCATCCTTTCCAGATTAGGCTACCTTATTTAAGTGGCATACTGTATACAAAACTGTATTTCATTATATAGTCCACACATACAGTGCCTTGCAAAAGTATTCATCCCCCTTGGCGTTTTTCCTATTTTGTTGCATTACAACCTGTCATTTAAATTGATTTTTATTATTATTTCATGTAATGGACATACACAAAATAGTCCAAATTGGTGAAGTGAAATTAAAAAAAGTGCTTATTTAAAAATATAATAAAAAATTGAAAAGTGGTACGTGCATATGTATTCACCCCCTTTGCTATGAAGCCCCTAAATAAGATCTGGTGCAACCAATTACCTTCAGAAGTCACATAATTAGTTAAATAAAGTCCATCTTTGTGCAATCTAAGTGTCACATGATCTCAGTTTACCTGTTCTAAAAGGCCCCAGAGTCTGCAACAACACCAAGCAAGCGGCACCATGAAGACCAAGGAGCTCTCCAAACAGGCCAGGGACAAAGTTGTGGAGAAGTACAGATCAGGGTTGGGTTATAAAAAAATATCTGAAACTTTGAACATCCCATGGATCACCATTAAATCCATTATTTTAAAAAATTGAAAGAATATGGCACCACAACAAACCTGCCAAGAGAGGGCCACCCACCAAAACTCACGGACCAGGCAGGGAGGGCATTAATCAGAGAAGCAACAAAGAGATCAAAGATTACCCTGAAGGATCTGAAAAACTCCACAGCGGAGATTGGAGTATCTGTCCATAGGACCACTTTAAGCCATACACTCCACAGAGCTGGGCTTTACGGAAGAGTGGCCAGAAAAAAGCCATTGCTTAAAGAAAAAAATAAGCAAACATGTTTGGTGTTCACCAAAAGGCATGTGGGAGATTCCCAAAACATATGGAAGAAAGTACTCTGGTCAGATGAGACTAAAATGTAGATTTTTGGCCCTCAAGGAAAATGCTATGTCTGGCGCAAACCAAACACCTCTCATCACTCCGAGAACCCCATCCCCACAGTGAAGCATGGTGGTGGCAGCATCATGCTGTGGGGCTGTTTTTCATCGGCAAAGACTGGGAAACTGGTCAGAATGATGGATGGCGCTAAAGACAGGGAAATTCTTGAGGGAAACCTGTTTCAGTCCTTCCAGCAGATCAATGACCCTAAGCATACTGCTAAAGCAACACTCGAGTGGTTTAAGGGGAAACATTTAAATGTCTTGGAATGGCCTAGTCAAAGCCCAGACCTCAATCCAATTGGGAGTCTATGGTATGACTTAAAAATTGCTGTACACAAGCAGAACCCATCCAACTTGAAGGAGCTGGAGAAGTTTTGCCTTGAAGAATGGGCAAAAATCCCAGTGGATAGATGTGCCAAGCTTATAGAAACATACCCCAAGAGACTTGCAGCTGTAATTGCTGCAAAAGGTGGCTCTACAAAGTATTGACTTTGGGGAGGTGAATAGTTATGCACGCTCAAGTTCTGTTTTTTTTGTCTTATTTCTTGTTTGTTTCACAATAAAAAATATTTTGCATGTTGTGTAAATCAAATGATACAACCCCCCCCCCCCCCCCAAATCCATTTTAATACCAGGTTGTAGGACAATAAAATAGGAAAAATGCCAAGGGAGGTGAATACTTTCGCAAGCCACTGTACCCCTCATCTGGTTATGGAGAGTCGCACTCCACCGTACCATGGAGAGTCGTACTCCACCGTACCACGGAGAGTCGTACCCCACCGTACCACGGAGAGACGTACCCCACTGTACCACGGAGAGTCGTACCCCACTGTACCACGGAGAGTCGTACCCCACTGTACCACGGAGAGTCGTACCCCACCGTACCACGGAGAGTTGTAGCCCACCGTACCACGGAGAGTCGTAGCCCACCGTACCACGGAGAGTCGTAGCCCACCGTACCACGGAGAGTCGTACCCCACCATACCACGGAGAGTCGTACTCCAACGAACCTTATAGGTGTGCAGCACGTGGTCCTTGGCCCACCAGTTGTTCTCTTTCTTGTCGGAGGTAAAATCACCATATTGGCATGAAGGCTGTTATACCATGATGCCTTGGATGTGTCCCAAATGGCACCCTATTCCCTATATAGTCCACATCTTTTGATCAGAGCCCTATGGCCTTGGTCAAAACTAGTGCACTACATGGGGATTAGGGTGCCATTTGGAACGCACACCATGTTTCATTTTCCTTCACTTCTTGGAGGAGCCTTTTGGCCATGCCAGTTGAGCAGTTTGTCATGGCATCGAGAAGAAGCAGGTTAAAAAGAGGTCCACATATGGAGTACAAGCTATCGCCTTGCCTGAGCACAGCAGTGACGCAAGACCATCTCCTTGAACGTGTAAGAGAGTGTGTGTGTTTGTTAATATCTGTGAGTGTAAAGGAGTGTGTGCATAATATTGAGAGTAGTTCCATAGATGTAGTTGTATACAGTATGTTTATACAAGGTCATATTAACATTAAAATAATATAATCTTCATATCTTTTCCCCAATGAGATTACAGTTGAAGTCAGAAGTTTACATACAGTGCTGTGAAAAAGTATTTGCCCCCTTTCTGATTTCTTATTTTTTGTCACACTTAAATGTTTCAGATCAAACAAATTTAAATATTACACTAAGATAACCCAAGTAAACAGAAAATGCAGTTTTTAAGTGATGATTTTATTTATTAAGGGAAAAAAGCTATCCGAACCTTCATGGCCCTATGTGAAAAGGTAATTGCTCCCTAAACCTAATAACTGGTTGTGCCACCCTCAGCAGCAACGACTGCAATCAAGCATTTGCGATAACTGGCAATGAGTTTTTCACATCGCTGTGGAGGAATTTTGGCCCACTCTTCTTTGCAGAATTTTTTTAATTCAGCCACATTGGAGGGTTTTCAAGCATGAACCGCCTTTTTAAGGTCACACCACAGCATCTCAATCGGATTCAAGTCTGGACTTTGACTAGGCCACTCCAAAACCTTAATTTTGTGTTTTTAAGCCATTCAGAGGTGGACTTGCTGGTGTGTTTTGGATCATTGTCCTGCTGCAGAACCCAAGTTCGCTTCAGCTTGAGGTCACGAATGGATGGCCGGACATTCTCCTTCAGGATTTTTTGGTAGAGAGCAGAATTCATGGTTCCATCAATCACAGCAAGTCATCCAGGTCCTGATCAGCAAAGCAGCCCCAGACCATCACACTACCACCACCATATTTGACTGTTGGTATGATGTTCTTTTTCTGAAATGCTGTGTTACTTTTACTCCAGATGTAACCTTCCAAAAAGTTAAACTTTTGTCTCGTCAGTATTTTCCCAAAAGTCTTGGGGATCATCAAGATGTTTTTTGCCAAAAGTGAGATGAGCCTTTATGTTATTTTTGATCAGCAATGGTTTTTGCCTTGGAACTCTGCCATGGATGCCATTTTTGCCCAGTCTCTTTCTTATGGTTGAGTCATGCACACTGACCTTAACTGAGGCAAGTGAGGCCTGCAGTTCTTTAGATGTTGTTATGGGTTCTTTTGTGACCTCTTGGATGAGTCGTCGCTGCGCTCTTGGGGTAATTTTGGTAGGCCGGCCACTCCTGGGAAGGTTCACCACTGTTCCAAATTTTCTCCATTTGTGGATAATGGCTCTCACTGCGGTTCGCTGGAGTCCCAAAGCTTTAGAAAAGGCTTTGTAACCCTTTCCAGACTGATAGATGTCAATTATTTTGTTTCTCGTCTGTTCCTGAATTTCTTTGGATCGCGGCATGATGTCTTGCTTATTGAGATCTTTTGGCCTACTTCACTTTGTCAGACAGGTTCTATTTAAGTGATTTCTTGATTCAACAGGTCTGGCAGTAATCAGGCCTGGATGTGGCTAGTGAAATTGAACTCAGCTTTCCAAAATTTTTTATTAATTACTTTGTCACATAGGGCCATGAAGGTTCGGATAGTTTTTTTCCCTTAATAAATAAAATGAGCACTTAACTGCATTTTGCGTTTACCTGGGTTATCTTTGTGTTATATTAAAATTTGTTTGATGATCTGAAACATTTAAGTGTGACAAATGTGCAAAAAAATAATAGCACTGTACACTTAGGTTGGAGTCAACAAAACTCATTTTTTCAACCACTCCACACATTTCTTGTTAACAAACTATAGTTTTGGCAAGTCGGTTAGGACATCTACTTTGTGCATGACACAAGTCATTTTTCCAACAATTGTTTACAGACAGATTATATCACTTACGTCACTTGTATCACAAATCAAGTGGGTCAGAAGTTTACATACACTAAGTTGACTGTGCCTTTAAGCAGCTTGGAAAATTCCAGAAAATTATGTCATGACTTTAGAAGCTTCTGATAGGCTAATTGACATCATTTGTGGATGTATTTCAAGGCCTACTTTCAAACTAAGCGCCTCTTTGCTTGACATCATGGGAAAATCAAAAGAAATCAGCAAAGACCTCAGAAAAAACATTGTAGACCTCCACAAGTCTGGTTCATCCAGACTTGAGGGTTGGAGCAATTTCCAAATGCCTGAAGGTACCACGTTCATCTGTACAAACAATAGTACGCAAGTATAAACTCCATGGATCACGCAGCTGTCATACCGCTCAGGAAGGAGACGCGTTCTGTCTCCTAGAGATTAACATACTTTGGTGCGAAAAGTGCAAACCAATCCCAGAACAGCAGCAAAGAACCTTGTGAAGATGCTGTAGGAAACAAGTACAACAGTATCTATATCCACAGTAAAACGAGTCCTATATCGACTCAGAAAGGAAGACGCCACTGCTCCAAATCCGCCATAAAAAAAACAGACTACGGTTTGCAACTGCACATGGGGACAAAGATCGTACTTTTTGGAGAAATGCCCTCTGGTCTGATGAAACAAAAATAGAACTGTTTGGCCATAATGACCATCATTATTTTTGGAGGAAAAAGGGGAGGCTTGCTAGCCGAAGAACACCATCCCAACCGTGAAGCACGGGGTTGTTGGGGTGCTTTGCTGCAGGAGGGACTGGTGCACTTCACAAAATAGATGTCATCATGAGGGAGGAAACTTATGTGGATATATTGAAGCAACATCTCAAGACATCATGCAGGAAGTTAAAGCTTGGTTGCAAATGGGTCTTCCAAATGAACAATGACCCCAAGCATACTTCCAAAGTTGTGGCAAAATGGCTTAAGGACAACAAAGTAAAGGTATTGGAGTGGCCATCACAAAGCCCTGACCTCAATCCCATAGAAAATTTGTTGGCAGAAATGAAAAGGCGTGTGCGAGCAAGGCGGCCTACAAACCTGACTCAGTTACACCAGCTCTGTCAGGAGGAATGGGCCAAAATTCACCCAACTTATTGTGGGAAGCTTGTGGAAGGCTACCCGAAACGTTTGACCCAAGTTAAATAATTTAAAATCAATGCTACCAAATACAAATTGAGTGTATGTAAACTTGTGACCCACTGGGGATGTGATGAAAGAAATAAAAGCTGAAATAAATAATTCTCTCTACTATTATTCTGACATTTTATGTCCTTAAAATAAAGTGGTGATCCTAACTGACCTAAGACAGGGAATTTTTGCTAGGATTAAATGTCAGGAATTGTCAAAAACTGAGTTTAAATGTATGTAAACTTCTGACTTCAACTGTATATACAGAGATGGGTTGAGAGGAAAGAGAGACAGAGTTGAACTGAGTGGAGGTGTGAAGGCGAAGAGATATATCTAGGATGCTTTCTATCAGCATGTAAATACTCACTCTGTGAAACCCCTCTCCTCGTTTAAGAAAAGTACTCCCAGCCTCTCTTTCTCTTATCATTTCATGTCTTCCCTCCCTTGATTGTGGCTTTCGCTTTATCAGCTCTCGGAGCTTAAGATTGCACACAATAGAGTGTTTGAGAGAAACTGTGTAAGATTGTTTGTGTATATGGGATAGAGCAAGTGTGTAGACAGCAGAAATGTGTTGAGTGCATAGACTAAAAAATATGGACGAAGCCATCAATGACGTCACCCCATAGTTTCCTATGAGAATGCTTAGTGGCGCATTTGATGAAGAGGAAGTGTCATTTCAGCGTGTCGCAATCTTGCTACATGGAAGAGTTTTTGGAAACATTGCTTGGGCAGTTTGAGCTACTCCAGGAAGTGATGTTGCAGGCTAGCTCTGTGCTGCCCCCTTTAATGGAGTTTTCAAGTTAAAGGCCGATCGAGGTACTGCAGGCTGACATTAGCAACTAAATGATCCCATAACTTTGTCTGTGTGTGATTTAAAGTAGTCGGTTCAAGGACATACATCTGGTGAAATATAATAAATTATTGGTACCAATATTTGTGCATATAACAAAAATGTATATACCCACACAAATATTGACCACGAAGATCGGCACTTCCACAGTCACTTTAATTAGGGATCCTGTTATCTGGAAACAATGACTGCAGTATCGCGTCGGTTTTCAACTTGAAATCCTCAATGCCAGGGGCAGTCGTTCTCCCCGGTTGAGTGTATCTATCTGTTTCACTCTGACAAGTACGTTTGTTTTTAGGTGTATACAGTACATTCGGAAAGTATTCAGACCCATTGACTTTTCCACATTTTGTTACGTTACAGCCTTATTCTAAAAGGGATTACATTGATTTATTTCTCCTCAATCTACACACAATACCCCATAATGACATAGCGAAAACAGGTTTCTATACATTTTTGAAATGTATTACAAATAAAAAACAAAAATACCTCATTTACATAAGTATTCAGACCCTTTGCTATGAGACTCAAAACTGAGCTCAGGTGCATCCTGTTTCCATTGATCATCCTTGATGTGTCTAAACTTGATTGGAGTCCACCTGTGGTAAATTAAATTGATTAGACATGATTTGGAAAGTCACACCTGTCTATATAAGGTCCCACATTTGACAGTGCATGTCTGTACAGACCGAGACATGTTTATGTCGGGACACAGATCTGGGGAAGGGTACCAAAACATTTCTGCAGCATTGAAGGTCCCCAAGAACACAGTGGCCTCCATCATTCTTAAATGGAAGAAGTTTGGAACCACCAAGACTCTTCCTAGAGCTGGCCACCCGGCAAACGGAGCAATCGGGGAGAAGGGCCTTGGTCAGGGAGGTGATCAAGAACCCAGGGTCAAGGGGTCACTCTAATAGAGCTCCAGAGTTCCTCTGTGGAGATGGGAGAACCGTCCAGAAGAACAACCATCTCTGCAGCACTACACCAATCAGGCCTTTATGGTAGAGTGGCCATACGGAAGCCACTACTCAGTAAAAAGCACATGACAGCCTGCTTGGAGTTTGCCAAAAGGCACCTAAAGGACTCTCAGACCATGAGAAACAAGATTTTCTGGTCTGATGAAACCAAGATTGAACTCTTTGGCTTGAATGCCAAGCGTCACGTCTGGAGGAAACCTGGCACCATCCCTATGGTGAAGCATGGTGGTGGCAGCATCATGCTGTGGGAATGTTTTTCAGCGGCATGAGAGAAACTCCCCCCTATACAGGTGTGCCAAGCTTGTAGCATCATACCCAAGAAGGCTCAAGGCTGTAATAACTGCCAAAGGTGCTTCAACAAAGTACTGAGTAAAGAGTCTGAATACTTATGTAAATGTGATATTTCCGTTTTTTATAAATGTGCAGAAATGTCTAAAAACCTGTTTTTGCATTATGGGGTATTGTGTGTAAATTATTGAAGGAAAAAAACGATTTAATCAATTTTAGAATAAGGCTGTACCATAACAAAATGTGGAAAAAGTCAAGGGTTCTGAATACTTTCCAAATGCACTCTATGTACGTATATGTGTGTATGAAAACCACTATGTACTACACAATACATCTCTCACACGTGTGTCTGCATCCTCTGCGTGTGTCTCTGATTGTAGTCCGTACCAGGAGGAGAGGAGTAGGAGAAGCGGGTGGAGGTCCCATACCTCCCAAGCAGAGTTTCTGGACCAGGACCTAGTCCTTGGACTGGCCCTGGTCCCACCCCTTGTCCAGTCGGGTACATCTCATAGGCTGGTACTACTTCCGGGGGCGGGGCAAAGCCCATCCGATAGGTGGGATACTTGGCGGGGTAGCCGTAGTTGTCATAGGTGAGCTGAGTGTTGCTGTCCAATAGGCCACAGTCTCCGGGGAATTCGCTGGTCTGTGAAGTGGGATGAGCGGGATGGGTGATGTTGGGCGGGGCTTGGCTCTGCCCAGCCCTAGTGAAGGTGTTGAACTGGGCGTAGTTAGTATGAGACATCCTGGACAGAGGTCGGGGGTCGTAGCACCCTGCCCGTGACCCCGGATTCCCCGGGACCCCTCCTGCCACCACCGCCCCACCGGGGCCTCCTGCTGGTCCACTGGAGGTAGTTCCTGTAGCTCCCCCCGGAGGGTTGGAGTTCCGGAACTCTCCCTGGTACAGCATAGAGCGGGACGACGGCCTGGCATCGTCGTGGGTGGTCGCGCGGACATTGTAGTAGCCGTTCGTTGGATCCTAAGAATAGAGATGATGAGGAAATAGTGAGATTTTTACATGGGTTTGAGCATTATTTGGGGTGAGCTAGTCATGTTTGATATGCTGTGTGTAAGTTGTGCATTGTACTGTGCTAAGGATAGAGGTGAGGCGATAGTGAGCTTTTTACAAGCTTACATGAGTGTTTCAATTTGAGATGTGAGCATATTTGAGGTGAGGTAGTCAATGTGATAATTTGTGTGAAATGTTATGTGTAAGTTGTGTATCGTGATTTCCTAAGGATAGTGAGCTTTTTACATGTGTTTAAATTTGAGGTGTCAGCATATTTGAGGTGTAAGGTAGTCATTGTGATATTTTGTGTGATGTGTTTATGTGTGTTGTGTTGTATACAGTCACCCATCTACACACAATACCCCATAATGACAAAGTGAAAACTTGTTTTTAGAAATGTTTGCAAATTTATTGAAAATGAAATACAGAAATATCTCATTTTCAATACATGTTAGAATCACATTTGGCGGCGATTACAGCTGTGAGTCTTTCTAGGTAAGTCTCTAAGAGCTTTGCACACCTGGATTGTACAATATTTGCACATTATCATAAAAAAAAATACTCAAGCTCTGGCAAGTTCATTGTGGATCATTGCTAGACATTTTCTAGTCTTGCCATAGATTTTCAATCCGATTTAAGTCAAAACTGTAACTCGGCCACTCAGAAATATTCATTGTCGTCTTGGTAAGCAACTTCAGTGTATATTTGGCCTTGTGTTTTAGGTTATTGTCCTGCTGAAAGGTGAATTTGTCTCCCAGTGTCTGTTGGAAAGCAGACTGAACCAGGTTTTCCTTTAGGATTTTTCCTGTGCTTAGCTCTATTCCATTTATATTTATCCTAAAAAACTCCCTAGTCCTTGCCGATGACAAGCATACACATAAAATGATGCAGCCAACACCATGCTTGAAAATATGAAGAGTGGTACTCAGTGATGTGTTGGATTTGCCCCAAACATAACATTTTGTATTCAGGACATTAAGTTAATTTCTTTGCCACATTTCTAGCAGTTTTACTTTCAAACAGGATGCATGTTTTGCAGCATTTTTATTCTGTACAGGCTTCCTTTTCACACTGTCAATTAGGTAAGTATTGTGGAGTAATTACAATGTTGTTGCTCCATCCTCAGTTTTCTCCTATCACAGCCATTAAACTCTGTAACTGTTTTAAAGTCACAATTGGCCTCATGGTGAAATCCCCGAGCGGTGTCCTTCCACTCTGGCAACTCTGTTAGGAAGGAAGCCTGTATATTTGTAGTGACTGGGTGCATTGATACCACAATCCAAAGTGTAATTAATAACTTCACCTTGCTCAAAAGGATATTCAATGTCTGATAAATTTTTTTTACCCGTCTACCAATAGGTGCCCTTCTTTGCAAGACATTGTAAAACCACCCTGGTCTGATTGAATCTGTGTTTGAATTTTGCTGCTCAATTAAGGGACCTTACAGATAATTGAATGTGTGGGGAGATGAGGTAGTCATTCAAATATCATGTTGAACACTATTATTGTACACAGAGTGAGACCATGCAACTTATTATGTGACTTGTTGAGCACATTTTTCTTATTTAGGCTTGCCATAACAAAGGGTTTGAATCATACTTATTGACTCAAGATATTTCAGCTTTCCATTTTTTATTAATTTGTTAACCTTTCTAAAAAAATTATTCCACTTCGACATTATGGGGTATTGTGTGTAGGTCAGTGACAATTTTAAATTCAGGCTGTAACACAACAAAATGTAGAAAACCTCAAAGGGTGTGAATACTTTCTGAAGGCACTGTATGAGATGTTTGTTGTTTTGAGGTAGGTTGTATGAAGTGAGTAGCAGAGAGAGAGTTGCTCACCTTCAGTTCGTACTCCTCGCGGGTATCGAGCTCACTGCGCAGGTCCTGCTTCAGATCCACATCGTCTTTGAATGGCTGAGTGGAGGGAGAGAGGGAGACAGAGGGCAGAAACTAAACCATCAAACAACAAAACACACACAGGGAGAGAGAGAAAGGAGGGAAGGAAGAGGAAAACAGAATATCAGGTTTTTCATATGATGAAAACAAAATAAATGTTATTTGATAAATGTTTGTTGACTACAGTTCAGAATGTTATAGCCAGGGCTATGCAGCACATAAGGGGGAATTCAGTCAGTGGTTTGTTCTTAAACAACAATTAAATGCTTCAGCACCTTATAGCTTCTATAACACTTTCTGTCTTAAAGCTGCAATAGGTAACTTTATGGGCGACCCAACCAAATTCACATAGAAATGTGAGTTATAGATCTGTCATTATCATTGAAAGCAACAATAAGAAGCCGTAGATCAGTTCTATATGTGCTATTTCTATGCTTCCCGTTCTTAAGTTTCGTTTTTGCGTCTTTAAATTTCGGTTTTGTAATTTCAACCAGCTGAAATATAATATTTTTGGTTATGGAAAACATATTTCACAGCGGTTAGATGGCACAATGATTCTTTACACTATACTTGCTTGTTTTGTCACAGGGAATAGTGTGCTATTTGGGACACACCCTCAGCCTGTGAGAAGACCCTCTATCCATGTCCCCCTTATCCTTAATTTTATTGTTTTACAATAAAGTCTAAATGCACTTGAAATAAACTGCAACAGTGAAGAAAGGTTCAGGACTGCACTTTGATTTCCTTCAAGATAGTATAGCTGGCATGTTTTGTTTTTGAGGAGACGCGCTCCTTTGTGAAAACAATTGTCCTTTAAATAAAGTTTGATTTGTTTTATAGAGGTGGGTGTTGTGGGGTACTCACGGAGTACATGGTCTTGACCATGCGTGTTGCCGTGGAAATGCTCTCAGACTCCTCCTCCAGACTGTGTGTCTCCTTGTTGACCGTCTCCACCTTGATGTCTGGCTTCCCCAGAGTGACCCCACGCCGACCTGGAACCCAAACAAGACAGAGGCTGCTGTCAAACACACATGCACACACAAACAACAAAACACACCTATGCAATGACAGACATCTGGGCTGTATGAAAAGGCACCCTGAACAAAAATAGTACACTATATAGGGAATCAGGTGATTTTTGGGACACGTCCTATATGAATGACAGACACAGACATGCACACACAGAGAGATGTTGCATGCAGAGAGCGTGGTAGCTGGTTGGTACAGTACTCACTGCCTTTTCGTTGGCGGTAGAGGAAGAAGGCCAGAGCCAACAGAAAGATCAGGAGCAGGATGGAGGATCCAACAGTTCCACCAGCTATAATCCCCACTGGAACTATCTCTGTACACAGAGACAAGAGAGACAGAGACACATGGTCATACCAACATATAATGCTAATATATGCCATTTAGCAGACACTTCTATCCAAAGTGACTTACTTTTTAAGGTGTGGATGTGGAGTGGAATTCCCTCCTCTTTATGTATTTTATTTAGATATTGATAGATACATACATGAATTAGAGGGGGAGATTAGTGTGGGAAACAGAGAGGAAAGGGGCAAGTGGTGGACCCAGGGATCGCCTCTTCGAGGGAGGTCGGATGGACTACTGCTAGACCAGATTCTGGCATGAATCCAGCCAGCTTTAAGGTGTACCTTTCTCCTCCAGGGTGATGATCATAGTCCCCGGTCCGAAGGCGTTCCAGGCGGTGCAGTTGTACGGAGAGTGGAAGTCAGACTGCATGACGTTGTTGATGGTGAGGGTGGAGAGGACAGCCCCTCCCTGGGAGTGAGGTTTACTCTGCTCCACCGTGTACCTCTCCAGCAGAGTCCCCTTCTCCTTCTCCCACACGTTCTCCTTCCACGCCCACACCTGTAAGGAGTCAAACACACATGCACGCACACACAACAATAAAAACTGTGAGTCAATGGAGAATAGAAAATCTGTCTATACAGCCATACTGTATATTCAAACACAGCATATAAGTACTCATATAATCATACATACACCCCACACCCACACACACACACAATACATTGGGTTCCGTGTCTTTAACACAAACACACCCAAGGACACACGCATGCATGCAGACACACACACACCTGGTCGAGGCAGGTGTACACAAGCAATAAAGAGTCGAACAGATTTTTCTACCGTAAATCTGCTGAAGTAGTGTAACGGCTGTCATCGCAAGAAAACCAAGATGCAGCGGAGGTTGTGGATTCATTATAAATATTTAATAAAATGAACCACTATAAACAAAACATCAAACAGCAACGAAAGCAAACAGTCCTGTCTGGTCAAAAACGAACGAGACAGAAAACCATCCCCCACAAAACCCAAAGGAAAAACCTGCTCCTTATGTGTGACTCCCAATCAACAACAACGAACTTCAGCTGTGCCTGACTGGGAGTCACACACGGCCCAAAACAAAGAAATACAAAAACCTAGAAAAAGAACATAGAACGCCCACCCAATGTAACACCCTGGCCTAACCAAAATAAAGAACAAAAAACCCCTCTCTATGGCCAGGGCGTTACAGTACCCAACCCCCCCCCCCCCCCCCCAAGGTGCGGACTCCGGCCGCAAAACCTGACACTGAAGGGGAGGGTCCGGGTGGGCCTTCTGACGGCGGCGGCTCAGGTGCGGGACGTGGCCTCTGCCCCACCCTTGGCGTCGCCCTCTTAGGTGGCGCACCTGGCCGCGCCGAAGGTCTGGTGGGCGACCCTGACTTCGCCCGGCTGGCGGACGGCGATGGCTGCGCCCGGCTGGCGGACGACCCTGGCTGCGCCCGGCTGGCGGGCGGCGATGGCAGATCCGGACAGGCGGGCCACTCTGGCAGCTCCTGACAAGCGGGCCACTCTGGCAGCTCCTGACAAGCGGGCCACTCTGGCAGCTCCTGACAAGCGGGCCACTCTGGCAGCTCCTGACAAGCGGGCCACTCTGGCAGCTTAGTCCTGGGAGGAGGCACAGGACGGACCAGGATGGGGAGACCCACTGGAGGCCTGGTCCGAGGAGGAGGCACAGGATAAACCGGGCTGTGGGGGAGCACTGGAGTTCTGGTACGGACGCTCGACATGCTTACTCCAGGCTGAATGCCCACTTTGGCCCGGCACGGGCGGAGAGCAGGCATTGGGCGAACTGGACCCTCCCAGCGCCCTGGAGACCCAGTGCGCAACGCCGGCGCAGGATAACCTGGACCGAGGAGGCGCACTGGAGACCAGACACGCTGAGCAGGCACAACCCGTCCTGGCTCGATGCCTGCTCTCGCATGGCACTTGCGGGGGGCTGGCATGTAGCGCTCCGGGCTATCAACGCGTACTGGGGACACCGTGCGCTTTACCGCATAACACGGTGCCTGACCAGTACTACGCTGCCTCCTGTAAGCACGGGGAGTTGGCTCAGGTCTACCGCCTGACTCCGCCAATCTCCCCGTGTGCCCCCGCCCAAAAAAGATTGGGGGGCTGCCTCCCGTGTCCATTGCGCTCCCTCTCTTCGTACCAGCGCCTCTCAGCTATCGCCGCCTCGATCTCCCACTGCGGGCGGCGATACTCCCCAGCCTGAGCCCATGGTCCACCTTCATCCAGTAATTCTTCCCATCTCCAGGAATCCTGAACGTTCCTCTCCATTCTTTCCAACGTCCATGAGTCCCGATAGCTCTTCTCCTGGTTCTTCTCCTTCCTCCGCTGCTTGGTCCGTTTTTTGGTGGGGGATTCTGTAACGCCTGTCGTTAGAATTAGACCAAGGTGCAGCGGAGGATGTGTATTCATTATTAAAGAGTTTAATGAACATAAACACTCTATACAAAACACGAAAAGAAACGACAGCAAACAGTCCTGTCTGGTCCCAAAATGAACACCACAGAAAACAATCCCCCACCAAACCCAAAGGAAAAACCTGCTCCTTATGTGTGACTCCCAATCAACAACAACAAACTTCAGCTGTGCCTGACTGGGAGTCACACACGGCCCAAAACAAAAAAATACAAAAAACCTAGAAAAAGAACATAGAACGCCCACCCAATGTAACACCCTGGCCTAACCAAAATAAAGAACAAAAAACCCCTCTCTATGGCCAGGGCGTTACAAGTAGTTAAACTATTAAATATGGAGCATAAATACATCAAATATGATGTGCTAATGTACCTTTTAACACCCCAAAAAGAAAAAGGTGAAGCGACTAGAGGAGGCAGAAAAAGAAATAAAAGATTTGAACTTATCCCTTCCCCTTCCCTTCCTCCCATTCACCAGCCCCCAGTCTCCTTTCTCACACGCACAGAGCGCCATATTTCATAGGTCCTCTTTCTCTGCATTAAGTTAAAACTATAATGTCGTATCACACTATATGCTCCAAGCACCCACTAGCTGTCACAAATGGCTCACTATTCCCTTTATAGTGCACTACTTTTGACAGAGCTCTGATCAAAAGTAGTGCACTATAAAGGGAATATGGTGCCATTTGGGATGCAAGCCACTAAAAGGCAGGAGTGGAGACTTTTTTAATAAAGCACAGATTTCTGTCATGTCTCTGCTGGTGTAGTGGATAATCGATACTGAAAGGTACAGAATTTTACTCTCCCCTTCACTCTCACATCATCCCCCTCTTACACCCCATGTTGTCAGTACAGCTCTTATTCATTCATTCACTCGCTCTTTTCACAAAGCCTTACAATTAATAAGAAATTATACCATTTACAAAGCATTTATAAGCATTTATAAATGCATATACATGAAAGTTATTATGAAGTTTTACAGATATTTCATAGGATATCTCACAGAGTTCACTTCACTCACAATCTTATCGGGTGGAGGGGTGCTAGCGATATAGCACTTGACCTCTCCTTTCTCCCCTCTCACTGCGTACTGCACTGGTTCACTGGAGATGATGGGAGGGCCTGGGTGAGACAGACAGATACAGCTATTTAGACTCCACTCACGACAAAACAAGTGATAATGAGGGGAAATTTGTGGTAAACAAGGGGAACCTGATCCTATATCAGCACTCCTATTCTGAGATACTTTATGAATATGGGCCCAGAAGTACTAACAGCAGAATCAAAAGGGTAGTAATGTTAAAAGTAACACTGTATATATGTGTGTGTCTGTATCTGTGTGTGGGTACACTATACACGGCTGTACTGTAACTGACCATTAACTATAAGATTGACCTCAGTCTCTCTCACTCCGATCCTGGGGACGATAGCCTTACACACATACTGGCCCGCGTCTGCCTGGCTCACGGACTTCAGGATCAGCTCCTCCTTGTTACTAAGGACCTGAAAAGGACACACACAGGCACGCACACACGTACGGGAGGGAGATTAGATGGAACCAAGTTGTAAAGGGAGGGAGGAAGGGAGATATTTAATTAATAAAACATGTTGATTTTCTCAGCAGCAGGCGCCAATATATTATTTTATTACAGTAGTTATAAAGCATTAATAAAATATTTAGGTCATAGGTTAGGAGGTCAACATTAGTTGGGTTAGGGGGGGTTAGATTTAGGTTTGGGGAGAGTAAGAAGTTCAGGTGGGACAAGGTTCAATGAAGTGCTGCTTTTATGGGTTTAGGGTACTTAATTGGGCCGGTGGGCAATATTAACTTTAAATTGGATGATTACGAGGACCTAAATATAAAGAGACCAGCATCCAAAATGAGTTACATCTGGCACCTCTTTCCGTCCAAGTCAAGCACTGGTAGAATGGATATGGAGGTCCCGATATGGGGTTTCAGGATCCTGGATAGCAGCAGTGCTGGGGTCAATTCCATTTTAGATCAGTCAATTGTGGAAGTAAAGTGAAATTCCAATTCCCAATTGTTTCTCATAGACAAGCATTGCGAAAAATGTGAATTCGAATTTCTTACTGAATTGAATTAATTTAAATGGAATTGACCCCAACCCAGGATTTATAGCAGAGGATAGCTTCTCAGTTCTCACCATGTTAGATCCCTTCTTGGTCCAGGTGAGTGTGAGTGGAGGGTTCCCGGCCCACTTGCAATTGAGTTTGGCGTCAAAGTCAATGTCCACTGTAATCGGCGTGAGCGCCCCCTTCAGGATAGGACCATCTGACAGACAGACAGACATATACAGTAGTTAAACAGGTATATAGAATATAATTTGTTCTTAACTGACTTGCCTATAAATACAAAATATAGACAGACATATACAGTACCAGTCAAAAGTTTGGACACACCCACTCATTCAAGGGTTTTTCTTTATTTTTACTATTTTCTACATTGCAGAATAATAGTGAAGACATCAACACTATGAAATAACACATATAGTAACCAAAAAAGTGTTAAACAAATCCAAATATATTTTATATTTGAGATTCTTCAAAGTAGCCACCCTTTGCCTTTATGACTGCTTTGCACACTCTTGGCAATCTCTCAACCAGCTTCATGAGGTACAGTAGTCACCTGGAATGCATTTCAATTAAAAGGTGTGACTTGTTAAAAGTTTATTTGTGACATTTCTTTCCTTCTTAAAGCGTTTGAGCGAATCAGCTGTGTTGTGACAAGGTAGGGGTGGTATACAGAAGATAGCCTTATTTGGTAAAAGACCAAGTCCATACTATGGCAAGAACAGCTCAAATAAGTAAAGAGAAATAACAGTCCATCATGACTTTAAGAGATGAAGGTCAGTCAATACGGAACAATTCAAGAACTTTGAAAGTTTCTTCAAGTGCAGTCGCAAAAACCGTCAAGCGCTTTGATGAAACTGGCTCTCATGAGGACTGCCACAGGAAAGGAAGACCCAGACTTACCTCTGCTGCAGACCGCCCTATGGGACTCCCAATCACAGCCAGATGTTATGCAGCCTGGATTCAAACCAGGTACTGCAGTGACACCTCTTGCACTGTGTCTTAGACCACAGCACCACTCGGGACTCAGGGATGAGTTGGACCATGGAGGCTGAGATAAAATGTTGCTGTTTTAAAGCTAATTCACTGCAATTCTACAAATGGGAGGGGGGGGGGGGGGGGGGGGGGGTCACGTGCCCTGCGTGCCCTGGGATGGACGGACGGACAGACAGACAGATACAGTAGATAAAAAAGCAGATAAACAGACAACAGACTAATGTGCGCTCTCAGTCTTCTGTCTGTTTATCTGCTGTCTTAAGTGTATGGAGGTATGGAACTGTAAATGACAAGTCTAGGTGATGTGGTTGTTGGTCTTGATATGTAAATGTATGAGCTGTGGAAATGAATTTCCTCTTCAGAGGACAATAACATCTATCTAATAGTCAGACTCACAGTGTACATCGACCACGATGCTGAGGTTGGTGTGTCCCACAGCGTTGAACACAGAGCAGGAGACCGGCTCGGTGTGAAAGGAGTGGTCTACTGGGGTCACAAACACACTCTCCCTCGCCCCCTCCAGGAGAACACCACCCTTCGCCCACCTGAGAGAGACACAGGTGTCACATAGCCACACTGATCTTCACTACAGTACATGTTCACATAGCACAAATACACACAAACAGATACACTTTCACAGGTTCTATTCACTAGACACCAAATGGAAGAAAACAGACTGAAACGGGGAGGGACTACCTGAACTTGTCCAATATGAAATGCTTGTTTTTGGTTTTCTGTTGCAAAATGTTTTACTACATTTTGCTGATCGGGAGAGTGGGGTAAGCTAAGCCAAAGGGTTAGTTGAGCCACCCATTGTTTCTAGGAAACCATACACAGCATTTATAATTTAACCAAATATTTAGGTCATAATTTCATGGAGTTCCAAAAAATATTTAGGTCATAATTTCATGGAGGTCCAAAAAACAGATTTTTACAGTCAAATTAATTGACTGTGTTATAGGTTTCATGAGGCTACTATCTAAACCAACGTAGATCGTTTTAATATTGTTTTGTACATCAGTTGGGGTCTCCATAAGCTAAAGTATGAGGTCCTAAACCTAGCATTAAAGTGTATCCTTGTAGCTGTGTTGGCTAATATAGTCAAAATGTTTGCATTTGGGTAAGTTGAGCCAATGGCCATGGAGTAAGTTGAGCCAATGGGAACCATACGCCATACAAATGAGGATGGAATTTTGTCAGTTTTATGCATAATATGCGTAACATGTATAGTATTTTTGCAATGTTTCATGCATATGAACTCAAGATAGTGCATTTGTATTGTTACGGAGCAGAAATCATCATGCCCTGTGTATGCCAAACGTAAAACCAGCAGGGGTCTAGGGGTCTGACGTTCTTGAGAGAGCAGCCAAGGAAGTGAGAGAAGGGAAGAAGTCCATTTGAACAGCAACAATGGATGAAATAAATTGACTGAATGAAACTGTCACGTCCTGACCAGTAAAGAGGTTATTCGTTATTGTAGTTTGGTCAGGACGTGGCAGGGGGTGTTTGTTTAATGTGTTTCGGGTTTTGTTGGGTATGTTCTATGTTAGTCTATTTCTATGTCTGTGTCTAGTTTATCTATTTCTATGCTTTGTTTATTGGTTTGACCTTCAATTGGAGGCAGCTGTTTCTTGTTGCCTCTAATTGAAGGTCCTATTTAGTAGGGGTGTTTTTTTCATGGTTTTTTTGTGGGTAGTTGTTCCTTGTGAGTTGTGTTCCTTACAGGACTGTTTCTCGTCGTAGTTTTTTTTGTATAAGTGTTTTGTTTCGTTTTCTTCTCATTAAATAAAAGAAGACGAGCATTCACATTCCCGCTTCGCCTTGGTCCCATCTTTACGATGTACGTGACAGAAACTGAAGAGTTACAATGACAAAAAAGAAAACAAACATGTACCTGTGTAAAGATGACATGGAGTCTGGGCTTGCTAAACATATCAAGAATCTTGTTTTATGGACTTAGAAGCCTCAACTAAAGAGAATTTGCCTACAAATTGGCACATCGAAACAACATCCCTGTCCCAAACAACTGGTCGCGAAATGGAAGAGTAAGTGATATTGTCACGATCGTCATAGGAACATTCGGACCAAAGCGCAGCGTGATATCGGTTCGACATATTTTATTGATAAGTGAACCGCACAAAAACAATAACGCATACACGACACGTGACGCTACTGCAGTGCTCACAGGCACTTACACATTAACAAGATCGCACAAAACACAGTGGGGAAATGGCTGCTTAAATATGATCCCCAATCAGAGACAACGATAAACAGCTGCCTCTGATTGGGAACCATACCAGGCCAACATAGAAATAAATAACCTAGACTAGAACACCCCCCCAGTCACACCCCGACCTAACCAAAATAGAGAATAAACAGGCTCTCTATGGTCAGGGCGTGACAGATATTGAACAAAGAGATCTATATCTGAATGTAGGCATATATATTATTTACGATATACATTACAATAGGATAGGAGTAAAAACAAACAAAAGATAACTATTGTAAAATAGAATGTGTCTGTAAAATGTATATAGTATGTATAAGCTGGCAGTAGAAGCCTAAGTGTTGTTTTTCATTAGTTTACTCCAATTAGGGGAGTGGTGGTAGGGTTAGTGGAAAATAATAAAGCAAAACATATTTTTAAAAGATGTCTATATATACAGTAGCAGTCAAGTTTGGACACACCTACTCATTCAATGGTTTTTCTTTATTTTTTACTATTTTCTACAATGTAGAATATTAGTGAAGACATCAAAACTATGAAATAACACATATGGAATCATGTAGTAACCAAAATATGTTAAACAATTCTAAATACATTTTATATTTTAGCGTTTTCAAAGTAGCCACCCTTTGCCTTGATGACAGCTTGGAGGATTGGACATGATGCAGACAATTACATTGATGGAAGCTACAATCTATCTGCAATATTAAAGCTGATCTAACCCTCCATTCCATGTCACAGGACATCACCCACTTACCCCGGCTCAACTTAGCTTGTCCCTTTGCTCAACTTACCCCTTACCGAATGGCGGAACTAGAGTGTTATACATGGGGTGGCCAAGGCTACTTCAGGGGGTCCATAGACCATGACAGAAAATGTGTATGTAACCCTAACGTGGCATCTAAGTCTGCTAAATGACTTAAATGAAATGTAATGTAAATGTAATCTAAGGAGCATGAATGAATCCTATGATTGCTGATTAGAGGTAGAAGTGATAATTCACTTAACCCAGAGTTCTTCAATGTGGCAGATAGTGTGGTCCAAAAGGGTTACTTCACTAGAATTCTTTAACATACTATGAATAGTCAGTGTCTCTACCTCGGAACTTAATTATACACACACACACACACCCACACACACACACACACGCACACGCACACGCACACGCACACGCACACGCACACGCACACACACACACACACACACACATACGAGAGACTTGGGTCACTCTGTTTTCATGAATATAATCTGGATCTATAAGTGTTGAACATCCAAAATATTTTCAGAAAATAAAGCTCAAGTACCAAGGAGATAAGATATCATTCGTGTGTTACATAAATTGCATAGTTTATTTACAACAACAAAAAACACACTGCAATTTGACATACCAGGTATCAAGCAGAAATGGAATTGAGTGCCCATCAAAATTACAAACGTACAGTATCATATTTATGCTCATATATATTATGTTAACTAATAGCAAAGGACAGTTTTGGAATATATCATTTTAGAATGTCAGTGTACTAGCTAGTACACAGCGCATGTTTTAATCATGACCAGAGGGACCGCCTAAGTGCCAAATTATCCTAGGTAGATTTAAAAGAGCATAATTCATAGTTCTGGTGAGAACTGGCTAAATGTTTCACAAACTCATCCATGTCGAGGGAGCGTGCCCTCCTTGACTCAACACTGAGAATTCCGAGGTGACTTAACCTGTCATCAACCATTGTTGTCCTAAGGTGGGTTTTAATCAGTTTTAAAGCTGAGAAGCTTCTCTCATAAGAAGCACTGCTGACTGCTGTAACAACTGAAATCTTCCAAAGTCAAAATAGCTCATGGAAGACCTCTTTATAAGGTTCTAGAAACACAACAAAGTCAAGGAGAGTAGACGGTCTGTCCCTTCCACTTTTCTCTCTCCTATAGTCGCTTGGTTTGATGGACCTCAAATCTGACTCAAAGGTCTGAGCAAAGGCAAACAGAGGCTCCTCAAGAAGGTTGTACTCTTTGCATTGAGAGACTGGACCCATTGCATTATCTCGCAATTCTTATTTGAAAAACGCCTCTGCAGCTCAGCTGTGAGACTGTCAAGCACCTGATAAAAGATAGCTCTTTGGAAGCTCTCACCATCACTTTGGTCACAATTTTTCTGTCCGACAGTGCTCATCATCAATGAGTCGTGAAATCTTAAGCTTGTTTTAGGCTGTCTTTTACACACTGTTTGTACACTTATTTTGCAGTGCTCTGCAATCTCTTTAACCTATTTCCATAGTAACCCTCACTTCTGTAGTCCTTTAATGTGTCTGTAAGGGCACCTACTAGATCCACAGCCCTTGCTAGGTCAAGAGAACTTGATTGGAGCATGTCAGAAAGACATTTGGCATCACCAAGCACTTTACAAAAGGTAACTGAAAGCCCTATGAAATATAAATCTGAGAAAGAAGGCCCCTTGCCTCGACTGATCTATCACTACTATTTTCAAGTGTGATATCCTGTAGCACTCTCAGAACTGCTGGAAGCCTGTCCCTCAGATTACGGCATTCCATGTATCTGCATGCCCACCTTACATCCGTAAGTCTCTGTAGTTCCCTGGGCTGCTGCTGTGGATACAGCTCTTTCTGAACTGCAAGCCACTTGAGATGAACGTTTGAGCCAGATACAAAGTAATAAAGCTTCTGCAGGAGAGAAAAAAGTGAACTGCCTGTTTGGCGGGCAGTCCGGACTGGCGGGCAGCTCTACCAGCTCTGGACTGGTGGGCAGCTCTGGTGGCTCCGGACTGGAGGCCTGGTCCGAGGAGGAGTCACAGGATAAACCGGGCTGTGGGGGAGCACTGGAGTTCTGGTACAGACGCTCTTTACCCACACTCCAGGCTGAATGCCCACTTTGGCCCGGCACGGGCGGAGAGCAGGCATTGGGAGAACTGGACCCTCCCAGCGCTCTGGAGACACAGTGCGCAACGCCGGCGCAGGATAACCTGGACCGAGGAGGCGCACTGGAGACCAGACGCGCTGAGCTGGCACCATCCGCCCTGGCTCGATGCCTGCACTTGCATGGCACTTGCGGGGGGCTGGTATGTAGCGCACCGGGCTTTGAACGTGCACTGGGGACACCGTGCGCTCCACAGCATAACACGGTGTCTTACCAGTACCACGCTGCTTCCAGTATGCACGGGGAGTTGGCTCAGGTCTACCGCCTGACTCCGCCAATCTCCCCGTGTGCCCCCCCAAAAAATGTTTTGGGGCTGCCTCTCGTGTCTGCTGCACTCCCTTTCCTCATACCAGCACCTCTCAGCTCTCGCCGCCTCGATCTCCCACTGCGGGAGGCGATAATCCCCAGCTTGAGCCCATGGTCCTTTCCCGTCCAGGATTTCCTCCCAAGTCCACGAATCCTGAACGCTCCTCTCCTGGCGCTTCTCCTTCCTCCGCTGCTTGGTCCGTTGTTGGTGGGTAATTCTGTAAGGGCTGTCGTGAGAGAGAGACCAAGGTGCAGCAGAGGATGTGTTCATCATTAGAATTTTAATTAAAAAACAAGAGAACACTACAAAAATGAACAAAAACGACAGCAAACAGTCCTGTTAGGAAAATACTCAAAACAGAAACAATTACCCACAAAACCCAAAGGAAAAACATGCTCCTTATGTGTGACTCCCAATCAGCAACAACGAGCTTCAGCTGTGCCTGATTGGGAGCCACACACGGCCCAAAACAAAGAAATACAAAAAACATAGAAAAAGGAACATTGAACGCCCACCCAATGTAACACCCTAGCCTAACCAAAATAAAGAGCAAAAACCCCTCTCTATGGCCAGGGCGTTACAGCAACTCACTGCCTTCCTGAAGACAAACAATGTATACGAAACGCTTCATTCTGGTTTAAAACCCCATCATAGCACTGAGACTGCACTTGTGAAGGTGGTTAATGACCTTTTAATGATGTTAGATCGAGGCTCTGCATCTGTCCTCGTGCTCCTAGATCTTAGTGCTGCTTTTGATACCATCGATCACCACATTCTTTTGGAGAGATTGGAAACCCAAATTGGTCAGCACGGACAAGTTCTGGACTGGTTTAGATCTTATCTGTCGGGAAGATATCAGTTTGTCCCTGTGAATGGATTGTCCACTGACAAATCAACTGTACATTTTGGTGTTCCTCAAGGTTCCGTTTTAGGACCACTATTGTTTTCACTATATATTTTACCTCTTGGGGATGTCATTCGGAAACATAATGTTAAATTTCACTGCTATGCGGATGATACACAGCTGTATATTTCAATGAAACATGGTGAAGCCCCAAAATTGCCCTCGCTAGAAGCGTGTGTTTCAGACATAAGGAAGTGGATGGCTGCAAACTTTCTACTTTTAAACTCGGACAAAACAGAGATGTTGTTCTAGGTCCCAAGAAACAAAGAGATCTTCTGTTAAATCTGACAATTCATCTTGGTGGTTGTACAGTCGTCTCAAATAAAACTGTGAAGGTCCTCGGCGTTACTCTGGACCCTGATCTCTCTTTTGAAGAACATATCAAGACTGTTTCAAGGGCAGCTTTTTCCCATCTACGTAACATTGCAAAAATCAGAAACTTTCTGTCCACAAATGATGCAGAAAAATGTATCCATGCTTTTGTTACTTCTAGGTTGGACTACTGCGATGCTCTACTTTCCGGCTACCCGGATAAAGCACTAAATAAACTTCAGTTAGTGCTAAATACGGCTGCTAGAATCCTGACTATAACCAAAAAAATGTATCATATTAATCCAGTGCTAGCCTCCCTACACTGGCTTCCTGTTAAGGCAAGGGCTGATTTCAAGGTTTTACTGCTAACCTACAAAGCATTACATGGGCTTGCTCCTACCTATCTTTCCGATTTGGTCCTGCTGTACATACCTACACGTACGCTACGGTCACAAGACGCAGGCCTCCTAATTGTCCCTAGAATTTCTAAGCAAACAGCTGGAAGCAGGGCTTTCTCCTATAGAGCTTCATTTTTATGGAATGGTCTGCCTACCCATGTGAGAGATGCAGACTCAGTCTCAACCTTTAAGTCTTTACTGAAGACTCATCTCTTCAGTGGGTCCTATGATTGAGTGTAGTCTGGCCCAGGAGTGTGAAGGTGAACGGAAAGGCTCTGGAGCAATGAACCGCCCTTGCTGTCTCTGCCTGGCAGGTTCCCCTCTCTCCACTGGGATTCTCTGCCTCTAACCCTATTATAGGGGCTGAGTCACTGGCTTATTGGTGTTCTTCCATGCCGTCTCTAGGAGGGGTGCGTCACTTGAGTGGGTTGAGTCACTGACGTGGTCTTCCTGTCTGGGTTGGTGCCCCCCCTTGGGTTGTGCCGTGGCGGAGATCTTTGTGGGCTATACTCGGCCTTGTCTCAGGATGGTAAGTTGGTGGTTGAAGATATCCCTCTAGTGGTGTGGGGGCTGTGCTTTGGCAAAGTGGGTGGGGTTATATCCTTCCTGTTTGGCCCTGTCCGGGGGTATCATCGGATGGGGCCACAGTGTCTCCTGACCCCTCCTGTCTCAGCCTCCAGTATTTATGCTACAGTAGTTTATGTGTCGGGGGGCTAGTGTCAGTCTGTTATATCTGGAGTATTTCTCCTGTCTTATCCGGTGTCCTATGCGAATTTAAGTATGCTCTCTCTAATTCTCTCTTTCTTTCTTTCTCTCTCTCGGAGGACCTGAGCCCTAGGACCATGCCTCAGGACTACCTGACATGATGACTCCTTGCTGTCCCCAGTCCACCTGGCCGTGCTGCTGCTCCAGTTTCAACTGTTCTGCCTGCGGCTATGGAACCCTGACCTGTTCACCGGACGTGCTACCTGTCCCAGACCTGCTGTTTTCAACTCTCTAGAGACAGCAGGAGCGGTAGAGATACTCTCTATGATCGGCTATGAAAAGCCAACTGACATTTACTCTTGAGGAGCTGACTTGTTGCACCCTCGACAACTACTGTGATTATCATTATTTGACCATGCTGGTCATTTCTGAACATTTGAACATCTTGGCCATGTTCTATTATAATCTCCACCCGGCACAGCCAGAAGAGGACTGGCCACCCCTCATTGCCTGGTTCCTCTCTAGGTGTCTTCCTAGGTTTTGGCCTTTCTAGGGAGTATTTCCTAGCCACTGTGCTTCTACACCTGCATTGCTTGCTGTTTGGGGTTTTAGGCTGGGTTTCTATACAGCACTTTGAGATATCAGCTGATGTAAGAAGGGCTATATAAATACATTTGATTTGATTTGATTTGGCTGAATGCTCACTTTAGCCCGGCAAGTGCGGGGCGCTGGCACAGGACGCACTGGGCTGTGAATGCGCACTGACGACACAGTGCGTAGAGCTGGCGCAGGATATCCTGGACCGAGGAGATGCACCGGAGACCAGGAGTGCTGAGCCAGCACAACCCGTCCTGGCTGAATGCTCACTTTAGCCCGGCAAATGCGGGGCGCAGGCACAGTGCGCACCGGGCTCTGAATGTGCGCTGGAGATACAGTGCGCATCACCGCATAACACAGTGCCTGACTGGTCACATGCTCCCCACGGTAAGCATGGGGAGTTTGCTCAGGTTTACAACCTGACTCCGCCAATCTCCCCGTGTGCCCCCCAAAATTTTGGGGGGGGAGCTGCCTCTTGGGCTTCCGTCGTTGCCGTGACTCTCGATCTCGTCGCCGTTCCTCCCTCGCTGCTTCCACCTGTTCCCATGGGAGGAGATCCCATCCGGCCTGGATCTCCTCCCACGTCCAGGATCCTTTGCCGCCCAGGATGTCCTCCCATGTCCATTCCTCCTGGCCACGCTGCTTGGTCCTTTGGTGGTGGGAGATTCTGTCACGTTTGTCGTATGATGAAGGAGACCAAGGCGCAGCGTGTGTATCGTTCCACATTTTATTATAACTGTGAAACTATGCAAGACATACAAATAAACTACTAAACAAAATAACAAACCGTGACGAAGAGGTGAAACATACACTACCTCAAAATAATCTCCCACAAAACCTAGTGGAAAAAACAACAACTTAAATATGATCCCCAATTAGAGACAACGATAACCAGCTAATTGGGAATCATACAAAAACCCCAACATAGAAAAAAGAAACTAGAACCAACATAGAAATACATAAACTAGACAAAACCCCAACATAGAAAAAAGAAACTAGAACCAACATAGAAATAAATAAACGACAAAACCCCCTGTCACACCCTGACCTACTCTACAATAGAAAATAAAAGCTTTCTATGGTCAGGACGTGACACCATCAAACATTACATCAGGTCTACTCTGTCTAGCAACCCATAAAATTTGTCCTATCTTTAACCTCAATTGATCAGCTTCAATTCCACATAGAGGGGAATTCCTTTGTACGGCTCTTGAAGAATCCATGTGGATGGGTTGAAGATTCTTGATATAGCTCTCTTGTTGCGTCAGTATTGTTCCATCAACTGTAATAAACTCTATGCCAACATAACAAAAATGATCATGCTCCTCACGGCCGACCTGGAAAACAGCTTTGAGGTGTGGAATCACAGTTATAGCAAAGGTCTGTGAGCCACCCCAGATAAAGTCATCAACATGACAGGCAAGTACTCCAGTCCCATTGCAGTCTTGATCAAGCCAATAGAAAACTGCAGCATCCACTTGTGACATTTTTCCACCTACATTCAGCATTGTTGCCTTGACTTTGTTTTACCAGTAGAGTGATGCATCTGCCAGGCCATACACACACTTTTCTGTTTCCACAGTGTTCCTTCGCTCTTAGCTTCAGGCGGAGGTCGGATGTGAATGTCCCTTGACAGCTCTGTTCCCTGCAAAAATGCAGATTTGATGTCTATGGAATTAAGTTTCCATTTTTTCTGGCAGATCACTGTCATCAGCAATCTGAGTGACTCTGAGGTGCATGTCGGTGAGTCTTTTGGGAGTTCTTTAGCAGCCAGCTCCTCAAAACCTCTAGACGTGCTTTAGGCACTATTCCAGATAATGATTCTTTAAGGGTACACACCCACCTTGTTGAGACACATTTTTGGCCAACTTCCTCAAACACTCCATTTTTCCTCCAATTACTGAGCTCATCTAGCTTAACTGAGTCAAATTACACGTCCTTTGTTTCAAGTACATAAACATTTTGAATGTCATTCTGTTTTTCTCAATTTTCCATTGGTTCAATTCTGAGATGATCTACTAGTGACAGGTCAGCTGACCCTGTTGTACCAGAAAGGGTAGCTGGTTCAGAGTACTGCAAGTTGTACCAGTTCTGGTGTTTTCCTTTTACTTTTCCTGCTCGTCCAATGACGGTTGCTGTATGTGGAATACCACTTTCTCTGTCCATGTATTTAACAGTTTGTCCAGTTTTCAGATTGGAACAACCATGTTGTCTTAACACATGTGGCTGTTGTTGAATGTTTTCGTCATTTGAACGCTCAACAGTATTATCTGTGGCATGGTTGAAGGTCTCTGCTCCATTTCCTGTGTCAGTTTCAGTGTCCATCATTGGATGCGACTTCTGGTAGGTTTGTGTCTGTTACTGTGTCCTTTTTGTCATTTTCATTAGGAGACTGACTCTCAGCAACAGCCCCTCTATCTTGTTGATCATTTACTTTCCAAATCTTGAGTGATGCACCCTGACAATGGTGCCTCCGTGCCTCACAAATATCACCACACCATCTTGGCCAATGACTACTCCCGGTCCTTTCCACTCTTGACAGTCAACTCGTTTGTAGTACACTTTGTTTCCAGTTTCGTACTTCTCATCGGTGGGTCGTAGCTGTTTACGCAGAGCCCTGCGAATTCTCTCTGAGCACTCTGCTTCAGTGAATGCTTTTCACGCTGCATGTAGTGCTGAAAGGTGCTGTCCCACCCATGCACTCACACTGGTCCCTTCTAGTGCTGGTGGCTTGTCAACCAGTACAGTGGGAAGATTAGGGTTCTGCCCCAACACTCGTTGGTATGGGCTGTAACTATGAACTTTGTGCATTGAGTTTTTTGCCATCAAAGCCCAATCTAGGGCTCTGTTCCAGTCACATCCATTGCCTTGCTTCACTTTCAGCATGATCACTGTGTGTGTTTGATTGTGTCTCTCCATAAGTCCATTGCTCCATGGACTGTATGCAGCAGTTGTCTTTACTTCCATGTTGAAGTTCTCTGCCATTTCTCTTATTTCATTATTATTGAATTCCCCTCCATTGTCACTGTACAATTTCTGGGGCGGGCCATGCACACTTATCCAGGAATTAATGAAGTGCTTGACGATGTCACTGGGTTTCTTTGTATTCACAATGCTTCCAGCACTAAAGCATGTGAAGTGGTCGATTATGTGAAGGTACCACACACTTGGTCCTAGCTCATGTAGATCTACGGCCACTGTTTCATTGTACTTGGAAGCCAGTGGCAAACCAACAGCTGGTTTGGCCTTGGGTTTATTGTATTTTTGACATGTCTCACAACTGTTAACTATCTGCTGTAGAATGCAAATACTCTCATCATCATTATTCCCTGAACTGCTGAGTAATTTCTGGAGTCTGTCAACTGTAGCATGTCCAAACTGTTTGTGAAGCTTTAACAATACTTTGTGTTTTTCTTTTGTGTTCATGTTCTCTGCGACTGTCAGAATCTCCATGTGCTCTGTGTCCGTCAGAATCTCATTTTTACATGGGCTCTGTGTGATGTCTTTGTCTAAAATGTTTACACAATAGTGGCCTGAGGTAGTAAGTTCAAGAGTCACTGGTTGTTAAACATCAGTGCCTTGTCATTTTTATGTCTAGTACAGCCCCTGCCTTCTTGAGGGAAGCTTTGCTTAATAGTAAAGGGATATCTGCAGGGACTACCTCTGTTTCAATGTGACACTTAGTCTGACAAATTTTTGCTGGTAACTTAACTCTCTTGGTAGAATGGACGATTCTGCCATCTCCAAATTTGAAAGCTCTGTTGCTTGGTGTGTCAATCATATTTTGTACTTCTTTCATATTTAGTTCACTGACATAGCTATCAAGCCATTTTGCACCATACACTGTCCGTGTACATGCAGTATCTATCCCAGTAGATCCTAAGGATTCAACAATAAAAATCTCAGTATCAGATTCGTTTGAAAACAGTGTAATGTTACACTGCTCTAACTCTGTGTTTACATTTTCGTCTGTTAGTTTAACTTGTTCATTTTTATGAGGACAGTCTTTAACCCAATGGTAAGTGCTTTGACAAAGAGCAAATTTTGATCTCCTTCCATATTTGTCTAGTGGATTTGTGCCAGGAAATGGCGCCCTCTTCTGGTTGTCTTGAGAACGTGACTTGTTGGCGCCTTTTCTCTGCTGCTCAGTGTAATATGCTGCGTCACTCACTTGCATGCCTTGCATCTGTTATTGGCGCGACAGACGTCTTTTCACCAAAAATTATTTTCAGTGCCGACTTCATTGATGCAAAAGTCAGCACAGTACAAGCAGTCAAAGCCAACTGTTTCTCCCTACCATCTAGACAGGCAGTATCTAGCAACTTGAAAGCTAACACTGCATCCGGGAGAACCATGTCGTACTTGCGCATCCGATTGAACCTCTGTTCGAAATCAATTATGTAGTCCGTCATTGCAACCAAAATATCTCTCGTAACACTGTCAAAGTTTGAATATGCCTTGTAGGCACGGTCTTTCTCTTCTTTAAGAAATACAGAATCCAGTGCTCTGATCAAAGTTCCCATACCATCATCCTTGTTCAAATCCTCAACGGATATTTCCAGTGCTGTATCTCTTGCTCTTCCCTCGAGCGATAATACCACCGCAAGTGCTTGCTTTTTCACGTCCAGATTAGTAACCCGTGTCCAGATTCCAAGGTCGTTTTTCCAACTTTCGTACGACCTCTTCTCGTCGAAGCGAGGAGGCACATTGTAGTTATTAACCATCCTCTGCTACCAATGTTAACTCGAAATGGCACAACGACAAGGTTCCAGTTTAACAAAGTTTACTATACTGTATGAACACACTACAAGGTAGCCATTCCACTCAAGGCTAGGTCCATTAACAACTAGACTTCCCGCGCAGGTGCACTCTTGACTGAGTGATAGCTCCGTAATAACAGAAATACAGGGATACTTAAAACATGAACTTAACAGTGTGAGTGTTTGTGTGTGTGTATATGTATCCCACAACTGTTGCGAGGGAGTACAAGATGTTAGGGACAATATAGGATGAATCACAATAATTGTTTCCTAAAATAATAATTGCTTGCCACAATTACATTTTTGTAATGGCAATACTGGTAAGAGGTAACAATCCCTTGCATAAACTGCCTACATTACTACAAATATTAATTGCTAATTATGGACATTTAGATAAGCAGGATTTAATAGGTATATATAATACAAATCAAGGTGAGGGCGATGGAAATGCTTTTGGCGGTTGATCTGCTTCTGTTCTGTGGGTGGCACTGTGTGCTCTTTTCAAAGGATGGGTCCCGGTCTCTCGGGAGCCATGGGATCGGGGGGTTGGGGGTAATCTGCCAGTCATTGGGGTGACAACCCAACTCGGGATGAGGAGGGGTTTTAGAGTGTAGAATAGTGAGGAACAATTTGAGGTAGCAATGCAAATATCATGGTACAGCTATAAAGACACTCAATCATCATGTTACTTTTTAATTGTACATTTACAAACATATATTATGATAAATAGAATTGAAACTTGTCGCATGATTGTAATTGGTGAAATAAGTATAGCCAGTTTATAATTGTAATGGCTTAGCAGAAAATAAGAAAAGATGATCAGTATTTACCTGGGTAAAAGAGAAGGAATATAATATCTATTGTTTACAGGAAACTCATTCAACAATTTTAGATGAAGTTTTGTGGAAAAAGGACTGGGGGGGCAAAACATATTTCTCCCATGGGCAAAGAAATTCAAAAGGCGTGATGATATTAATTAACAGTAAATTTGATCCAAATGTGCAAATTGTCCAAACAGATCCTCAAGGTAGATGGATGATTTTAAATGTTATTGGATCATAAACAGATATGGCTTATTAACCTATACGGTCCAAATAATGATGATCCACGCTTCTTTGAAAATATATATAATAATTTATCAACCCTACAAGCAACACAAGACTGTATTATTATGGTGGGAGATTATAATACCCTTTTAAATACCTCTATAGACCGTAAATGAAAACACACTACAAACTAATCACTCTCATGCACTTAAGGAAATCATGAATGTCATGGATATATTAGTGGATATATGGAGGCTTAAATACCCTGACCTAGTGAGATAAACATGGTGAAGGCTTAATTAAGCTAGTCATCTTGATTACTTTCTTATGTCATTCTCTTGGTCGGACCATCACATAATTAGCATATATATTACTCTTACATAATTTCCACGTGGATGAGGACATTGGAAATTTAATCAAAGCCTACTGGATCATAACTTGTTTTTAACTAGGACAGGAGAATTTATAACTGACTTTTTCCGACATAACATACCCCACCGTTCAAAAGTTTGGGGTCACTTAGATTGTTTTTGAAAGAAAAGCAAAGCAAAAAAGAATTGTCAATTAAAATAACATCAAATTGATCAGAAATACAGTGTAGGCATTGTTAATGTTGCAAATGACTATTATAGCTGGAAATGGCTGATTGTTTATGGAATATCTACATAGGTGTACAGATGCCCATTATCAGCAACCATCCCTCCTGTGTTCCAATGGCATGTTGTGTTAGCTAATTTATCATTTTAAAAAGGCTAATTGATCATCAGAAAACCCTTTTGCAATTATGTTAGCAAAGCTGAAAATTGTTGTTCTGATTAAAGAAGCAATAAAATTGGCCTTCTTTAGACTAGTTGAGTATCTGGAGCACCAGCATTTGTGGGTTCGATTACAGGCTCAAAATGGTCAGAAACAAAGAACTTTCTTCTGAAACTCGTCAGTCTATTCTTGTTCTGAGAAATGAAGGCTATTCCATGCGATAAATTGCCAAGAAACTGAAGATCTGGTACAACGCTGAGTACTACTCCCTTCACAGAACAGCGAAAAACTGGCTCTAACCAGAATAGAAAGAGGAGTGGGAGGCCCTGGTGCACAACTGAGCAAGAGGACAAGTACATTAGAGTGTCCAGTTTGAGAAACAGACGCCTCACAAGTCCTCAACGGGCAGCTTCATTAAATAGTACTCGCAAAACACCAGTCTCAATGTCAACAGTGAAGAGACGACTCCGGGATGCTGGCCTTCTAGGCAGATTGCAAAGAAAAAGCCCTATCTCAGACTGACCAATAAAAAGAAAAGTTTAAGATGGGCAAAAGAACACAGACACTGGACAGAGGAACTCAACTCTACAATTGATCGCTAGTTTTGGTCTCAAATAATCACGGTCTGTGAAGAGCGTTTAACTAAAATAAGTGAAGAGTCAGGTGGAGAGCAACCTGTTTAAATTATATGAGCAAACAATATTCAATTTTATTTGGAATGGCAAGCCAGACAAAATTAAAAGGGCTTATTGTCTCCCCCAATGTTCAAGAATGGCCTTGTCCCTTTATTCAGATTACAACCGCTCACTTTCGGTTATTTGAAAACAAAATCATCTCCAAAATATGGTAAATGACTGTAATTAATACATTCATTCAATACATTTGAATACAAAAGTAGCCATCCATCTACCCATTATGGGCAATTAGCGGAACAATAGACTCTTGCCAAGAAGGAGGGTATGGGGAGAATTGTATCGTCAATGTCTCAAGCCAAAACGTCTTGATGGCCTTCACCAGTTCATCTTTGCTTGTACTCTAGGCTTGGCAGAGTTACGGATGAATGTTTTCAGTTGAAGCCAAAGAAGTTCGATCGGGTTTAAAGTTGGCAGACCTACAAATAATTTTTAGATATAGTGTAGGCCTACCGTCTGTGTTGTAAGTATTTTATTTAACCTTTATTTTACTACATAAAGGTCTACTTACTCTGTTGGCGTCTTGACCCAGTTTATGCCCTCATTTGCAATGCAAACCCGGGCAGCAGTGTGTTTTGGTCCGAGAAATACCTTTTTCTGGCTTACAGACAGTTTTCATCAAGTCAGCTTCTTTCTATGGTGCTACCCGTTCCAGGGTTAGGACTGTAACCACCAGAGGACTTGAAAATGAGTCGGAGCTGAGAGGTTTCAGTGCATTTTCTTAAAAAAATGTATATAGCCTATCAATGTGTAGGCATACTGTTGTAATAAAATCGATAATTGTGTACTAAAACACAAATGTGTTTTTTCAGAGCATAGAACCATGCCAACAACCATCCATGGAGATCAGTGGACAAAGGGCTGGACCAAAAAAATGAATATACAGTTGAAGTCGGAAGTTTACATACACTTAAGTAGAAGTCATTAAAACTCATTTTTCAACTACTACACACATTTCTTGTTAACAAACTATAGTTTTGGCAAGTCGGTTAGGACATCTACTTTGTGCATGACACAAGTCATTTTTCCAACAATTGTTTACAGACATATTATTTCACTTATAATTCACTGTATCACAATTCCATTGGGTCAGATGTTTACACACACTAAGTTGACTGTGCCATTAAACAGCACGGAAAATTCCAGAAAATTATGTTATGGCTTTAGAAGCTTCTGATAGGTTAATTGACATCATTTGAGTCAATTGGAAGTGTTCCTGTAGATGTATTTCGAGGCCTACCTTCAAACTCAATGCCTCTTTGCTTGACATCGTGAGAAAATCAAAAGAAGTCCGCCAAGACCTCAGAAAAAAAATTGGAGACCTCCGCAAGTCTGGTTCATCCTTGGGAGCAATTTCCAAACGCCTGAAGGTACCACGTTCATCTGTATAAACAATAGTACGCAAGTATATACACTATGGGACCACGCAGCTGTCATAGCGCTCAGGAAGGAGACGCGTTCTGTTTCCTAGAGATGAACGTACTTTGGTGTGAAAAGTGCAAATCAATCCCAGAACAACAGCAAAGGACCTTGTGAAGATGCTGGAGGAAACAGGTACAAAAGTATCTATTTCCACAGTAAAACGAGTCCTATATCGACATAACCTGAAAGGCCGATCAGCAAGGAAGAAGCACTGCTCCAAATCCGCCACAAAAAAGCCAGACTACGGTTTGCAACTGCACATGGGGACAAAGGTTGTACTTTTTGGATAAATATCCTCTGGTCTGATGAAACAAAAAGAGAACTGTTTGGCCATCATGATCATCGTTATGTTTGGAGGAAAAAGGGGGAAGCTTGCAAGCCGAAGAACACCATCCCAACTGTGAGCACGGGGGTGGCAGCATCATGTTGTGGGGGTGCTTTGCTGCAGGAAGGACTGGTGCACTTCACAAAATAGATGGCTTCATGAGGTAGGAAAATGATGTTGATATATTGAAGCAACACTCCAGACATCAGTCAGGAAGATAAAGCTTGGTCGCAAATGGGTCTTCCAAATGGACAAATACCCCAAATGGACAATGACCCCAAGCATGTAGTTGTGGCAAAATAGCTTAAGGACAACAAAGTCAAGGTATTGGAGTGGCCATGACAAAACCCTGACCTCAATCCCATTGAACATTTTTGGGCAGAACTGAAAAGGTGTGTGCGAGCAAGGAGGCCTACAAACCTAATTCGGTTATACTAGCTCTGTACGGAGGAATGGGCCAAAATTCACCTAACGTATTGTGGAAAGGTTGTGGAAGGCTACCTGAAGCATTTGACCCAAGTTAAACAATTTAAAGGCAATGCTACCAAATACTAATTGAGTGTATGTAAACTTCTGACGCACTGGGAATGTGATGAAAGAAATAAAAGCGGAAATAAATAATTCTCTCTACTATTATTCTGACATTTCACATTCTTAAAATAAAGTGGTGACCCTAACTGACCTAAGGCAGGGAATTTTTACTCGGATTAAATGTCAGGAATTGTGAAAAACTGAGTTTAATGTATTTGGCTAAGGTGCATGTAAACTTCCGACGTCAACTGTATATATTGGTCATATTGGTCATGGCTCCAGAGTTGCGCAGCGGTCTAAGGCACTGCATCTCAGTGCAAGAGCCATCATTACAGTCCCTGGTTCATATCCAGGCTGTATCACATCCGGCCGTGATTGGGAGTCCCATAGGGTGGCGCAAAATTGACCCAGCGTCATCTGGGTTTTGCCGGGGTAGGCCGTCATTGTAAATAAGAATTTGTTCTTAACTGACTTGCCTAGTTAAATAAAGGTATACATAAATAAAGGTATAAAGATATATATAGTCTTACAGAGCCTTTCCATAAGTCCACTCAAGTTTCTTCAACTGTCTTCTTACTGTGATTAGAGCAATACTGATGTTGTGCTGTGATGCCAGCAGATTCCAGACTGCATTTGCCGATCGCCCATCATCTTCAACCATCAGTGAGTCGATGGCTTGAAAAGTCTCGCTGGAAATTGAATACAATGTAAAAATGTAAAAATGACCAGCAGGGTCAAATAATATAAACAGTGGTTATAGAGGGTGCAACCGGTCAGCACCTTAGGAGTAAATTTCAGTTGGCTTTTCAAAGCCGAGCATTCAGTGGTCAAGACAGCAAGTGCGCGAGAGAGAGAGAGAGAATATCAAAACACACACAGTAACGCCTGTTAACGAGTTCTGAGAGCCGATCTATTATCCAACGATTCGTTTAATAGCCTACTGTAGGTGTGAAAATGTGTATGTAGAGGGGTAACTTTCTTCACCAGTTCTCTTACCATTTTGTACAATTGTGTGATTAGCCTACCAGTTGGTGTAACTGTAATGTTAATTCTCTTGAGAGGATCTTTGCTCTTCACTATCACAATATTAAAAACTTTCAAAAGCATTCATGAATTAAATCGCTTTAGCCGATATGTTGCGGTTCATTTGATGAAGGATTGACTCGATCTATAAGCCCAGGACGATAGTAAAATGGGCAATAAGACACACTACAAGAAAGGGAATACATATATATAACTGTGGAAAATGGTTGCAAGTCGGAGGGCCATCTAATAAGTGCGGATCGGAGGGCCATCAAGCGAAACAGACCAATGAAGCACGGTGGGAGTATCTATCTCTCTGAGGACTGGGCAGGGTAGGGGGCCCACGCCCTTTGCTTCTCCCTTCCCTTGGCGCGGGGTTCTGGGCCGGGAGGTTGGCTTCAGCTCTCGCTCGAGCACGGTTCCACGCATCTCCATGTCGCATGGGTTGCGCCCGACCAGTTCCATCCCCCCTTTCCCCATTAGGCACGGCCGCATGGCGCACCCCATTTCCCCATTAGGCACGGCCGCGTCCGAAGGGGATCGGGGGTTGCTGGTGAACCGGGTCTTCCTGCCTCCGTCTCAAATATCAAGGTGCACATGGGCCTATTTATATAATGAATATGAATTCAGGGGACAGAAATTATTAAATATTAAAGCATTAGACCTCTCACTAAAGGCGTCAGTCATACAAAAGTTATACTTAAATCCAAACTGGTTCTCTAGCAAATTAGTAAGAATGTCTCACCCCATGTTCAAGAATGGCCTTTTCCTCTTTATTCAGATTAAAACCGGTCACTTTCGGTTATTTGAAAACGAAATCATCTCGAAAATATAGTTGGTTGAAAATACAGTTTAATCCACCAGAAAAGACAGAACAAATAATACATCAAATATTGTGGTTAAACTCAAATATACTAATTGATAAAAAAAACATAATTTTTCGATGAAATGTTTAAATGATATCATAAATAGGACTGGTGGAGTTATGTCACATATGCATCTAACACAGATATATGGAAATGTGTATGTGTGTAACAACGGGATGGTTAATGTGATCTGAATGGTTACCATGACCTAAATCTTCTAATAAAGTAGGCCAATGAAGGCAACTAATTGTAGCTTACTGAAAGTCACAAAGTCATACAATTGTTATAATGGGATTTGAAGCAATAGCCTACCCAGGTGTTGTCAACTATTTCAGCACCGTTTTGCGCTGCTCTGAGACAAACATGGAGACTGGTCTTGGTAAATCGATCAGATTTTTATTTTCACTGAATCTCCATTTGGGTATTGGTTAGACTACAATAGGGTGTGGAAATGTTATGATTATTTTGCTCTTAGTACCGTAGCCTACTCAGCGACATATTTGGCATGGGGGGTGGAAGGGGCCACACACATACACATCAGACTACTACTGACCGGATACCCATGATGGGAGGGTTGGCAGTGGCCTGGCAGGTGAAGATGACTCTCTCTCCCTCCAGGACAGACCGAGGCTCCATGGATAGGTTCACCTTGGGGGGGTCTGCAGGAGGGAGGGAGGGAGGGGAGAGCGGAAAGGAGGGAGTTAGAGAAAGATTCAATAATCTTGAAACACATTCACACATACACACAGACATACACACATACACACATACAAACACACTTACGGTGCACGTTGAGGGTGACGGTGGTGCGTTTTCCCATTGGGACAGCCTTGTTGCTGGCCACACAAGTGAAGTTGCGTCCCGTGTCTTTGTCCTCTGGGATGATGGGCAGGAAGCTCCTTGTCGTCACCCTCTTTCTGTCTGGGAGAACCTCCTGGGGTGGGGGGTTCGAGGAGGGGAGAGAGAGGGGGGACGGGGGGGGGGCGTGGTCGATGAGGTAGAGAGAGAAAGAGTGAGAGAGAGGGTGAGAGTGAGAGAGTCAAAACAGGAACATTTTACATTTGGCTAGAAATGAATAAGGAAATTATCTCAACACAGAAAAGTGTCCTCATGTGCGCTACCTCTATCCTCCCAATAGAATCCACATATTTTAACGATGACAGCTTCTCCATCCTAGAGGGGGAGATCAATAATTTCCAGGCCAAGGGACATGTACTAGTCTGGCGACCTAAATGCCAGACCTGAACAAGAACCTGATACTCTCAGCACACAAGGGGATAAACACCTACCTGGAGCTGACAGTATACCCTCCCAAATATGCCCCCCTAGAAACAACTATGACAAAAAAAACTACAGAATGGGTCACAACTCCTGCAGCTCTGTCGTACGCTGCATCTGTACATAGTAATTGGTAGGCTTTCGAGGAGACTCCTATGGTAGGTACACCTACAGCTCATCCCTTGGCAGTAGTACTGCAGATTACTTTATCACTGATCTCAACCCAGAGTGGCGCAGCATTCTAAGGCACTCCATCTCAGTGCTAGAGGCGTCACTACAGACCCTGGTTCGATTCCAGGCTGCATCACAACCGGCCGTGATTGGGAGTCCCATAGGGCGGCGCACAATTGGCCCAGCATTGTCCAGTTTAGGGTTTGGCCGGGGTAGGACCATCATTGTAAATAACAATTTGTTCTTAACTGTCTTGCTGAGTTAAATAAAGGTTAAATAAAAATTTATAAAATAAAACAAACCAGAGTCTCTCAGAGCACTAACACCCCTATCAGATCATATCAAAATCACAGTCTACCTGAACAGAGCAATACTCATAAGGCATCAACGCCAAAGGAACTGCACAATACTAAGAAATGCTATAGATACAAGGAAGATAGTGTAGAAACCTACCAAAAAACAATTAGGCAACAACAAATTCAATCCCTTTTAGACAATCCCCCCTAAACAGTATATTTGACCTTCCAGCTTCCCTATCCAATCAAAACATGTCAAGCAGACAACCTAAGAAAATGAAAAACAATGACAAATGGTTTGATGAAGAATGAAAAAACCCAAGAAAGAAATTGAGAAACCTATCCAATCAAAAACATAGATACCCAGAGAACCTGAGTCTACACCTTCACTATGGTGAATAACTAAAACAATACAGAAATACACTACGGAAAAAGAAGGAACAGCACATCAAAACTCAGCTCAATGTAACTGAAGAATCCATAGAATCTAACCACTTCTGGGAAAATTGGAAAACTCTAAACAACAACACGAAGAGTTATCTATCCAAAATAGAGATGTATGGACAAACCACTTCTACAATCTTTTTGGCTCTATAACAAAGAACAAACAGCAAAAACATATACATGATAAATAAAAATGTTAGAACTGTTAAAGACTACCAGAATCCACTGTATTCTCTAAATTACATTGAATGAACTACAGGACAAAATACAAACACTCCAACCCAAAAAGGCCTGTGTGGTTGATGGTATCCTAAATTAATTGATAAAATATAAAGACCACAAATTCCAATTGGCTATACTTAAACTCTTTAACACCATCCTTAGCTCTGGCATCTTCACCAATATTTGGAACCAAGGACTGATCACCGCAATCCACAAATTGTACCCCAATAACTACCATGGAATATGCATCAACAGCAACCTTGGGAACATCCTCTGCATTATCATTAACAGCAGACTAGTTCATTTCCTCAGTAAAACAATGTACTGAGCAAATGTCAAATTGGCTTTTTATCAAATTACCTTATGACAGACCACGTATTCACCCTGTATACCCTAATTGAAAAACAAACAAACCAAAACAAAGGCAAAGTATTCTCATGATTTGTTGATTTCAACAAAGGTTTTGACTCAATTTGGCATAAGGATCTGCTATACAAATTGATGGAAAGCGGTGTTGGGGAAAAACATACAACATTATAAAATCCATGTACACAAACAACAAGTGTGTGGTTAAAATGAGCAAAAAACACACATTTCTTTCCACAGGGCTGTGGGGTGAGACCTGGATGCATCTTAAGCCCCACCCTCTTCAACATATATATCAACAAATTAGCGAGGGCACTAGAACAGTCTGCAGCACCCGGCCTCACCCTACTAGAATCTTATGTCAAATGTCTTCTGTTTGCTGATGATCTGGTGCTTCTGTCCCTAACCAAGGACGGCCTACAGCAGCACCTAGATCTTCTGCACAGATTCTGTCAGACCTGGGCACTGACAGTAAATCACAGCAAGACAAAAATAATGGTGTTCCAAAAAAGGTCCAGTTGCCAAGACCAGAAATATAAATTCCATCTCGATGCCGTTGCCCTAGAGCACACAAGAAACTAAGACTGCTGAACAATTAATCAAATGGCCACCCGGACTATTTGCATTGACACTCATAGTCACTTTACCCCTACCTACATATACAAATTACCTCGACTGACCTGTACCCCCGCACATTGACTCGGTACCAGTACCCCCTGTATATAGCCTCATTACTGTTATTTTATTGTGTTACTTTTAAGGTCCACACCTGCTGTATTCGGCCAATGTGACATAAAATTTGAAACTATACATACCTTGGCCTAAACATCAGCGCCACAGGTAACTTCCACAAAGCTGTGAAAGATCTGAGAGACAAGGCAAGAAGGGCCTTCTATGCCATCAAACGAACATAAAATTCGACAAACCAATTAGGATCTGGCAAAAAAAATACTTGAATCAGTTATAGAACCCATTGCCCTTTATGGTTGTGAGGTCTGGGGTCCGCTCACCAACCAAGAATTCATTAAATGGGACAAACATCAAATTAATACTCTGCATGCAGAATTCTGCAATAGCATCCTCCATGTACAACGTAAAACAACAAATAATGCATGCAGAGCAGAATTAGGCCGACACCCACTAATTATCAAAATCCAGAAAATAGCTGTTAACCTCTATGGGCTAGGTGGGACGCTTGTATAATCCCGTGGCGCGATATTCAAATACCTCAAAAATTCAATTTTTCAAACATATGACTATTTTACACCATTTTAAAAACAAGACTCTCGTTAATCTAACCACACTGTCCGATTTCAAAAAGACTTTACAACGAAAGCAAAACATTAGATTATGTCAGCAGAGTACCCAGCCAGAAATAATCAGACACCCATTTTTCAAGCTAGCATATAATGTCACATAAACCCAAACCACAGCTAAATGCAGCACTAACCTTTGATGATCTTCATCAGATGACAACCCTAGGACATTATGTTATACAATACATGCATGTTTTGTTCAATCAAGTTCATATTTATATCAAAAACCAGCTTTTTACATTAGCATGTGACGTTCAGAACTAGCATACCCCCCGCAAACTTCCAGTGAATTTACTAAATTACTCACGATAAACGTTCACAAAAAACATAACAATTATTTTAAGAATTATAGATACACTCCTCTATGCACTCGATATATCCGATTTTAAAATAGCTTTTCGGTGAAAGCACATTTTGCAATATTCTAAGTAGATAGCCCGGCATCACAGGGCTAGCTATTTAGACACCCAGCAAGTTTAGCACTCACCAAAGTCAGATTTACTATAAGAAAAATGTTATTACCTTTGCTGTTCTTCGTCAGAATGCACTCCCAGGACTTCTACTTCAATAACAAATATTGGTTTCGTCCCAAATAATCCATTGTTATATCCAAATAGCGGCGTTTTGTTCGTGCGTTCAAGACACTATCCGAAAGGGTAAATAAGGGTTACGAGCATGGCGCATTTCGTGACAAAAAATGTCTAAATATTCCATTACCGTACTTCGAAGCATGTCAACCGCTGTTTAAAATACATTTTTATGCCATTTTTCTCGTAAAAAAGCGATAATATTCCAACCGGGAAATCGTTTTTTATTACAAAGAGAGTGAAAGTAAAAGCATGCTATCCCCTCATGCACGAGCCTCAGTCTAATGGCCCTCTGATAGAGCACTTTCCAAACGCGCTAATGTGTTTCAGCCTGGGGATGGAATTACATCGTTCAGCTTTTTCCCGCCTTCTGAGAGCCCATGGGAGCCGTAGGAAGTGTCACGTCATGCCAGAGATCCCCTGTATTTGTTAGAGATGATCAAGGAGGGCAAGAAATGGTCAGACAGGCCACTTCCTGTAAGGAATCTTCTCAGGTTTTGGCCTGCCAAAGGAGTTCTGTTATACTCACAGACACCATTCAAACAGTTTTAGAAACTTTAGGGTGTTTTCTATCCAAAGCCAATAATTATATGCATATTCTAGTTACTGGGCAGGAGTAGTAACCAGATTAAATCGGGTACGTTTTTTATCCGGCCATGCAAATACTGCCCCCTAGCCCCAACAGGTTAAATTCTACAACCACCTAAAAGGAAGCGATTCCCAAACCTTCCATAACAAAGCCATCACCTACAGAGAGATGAACCTGTAGTTGATGGTCCCGGGGCTCTGATCCTGGGGCTCTGTTCACAAACACACACAGACCCCACAGAGCTCCAGGACAGCAACACAATTAGACCCAACCAAATCATGAGAAAACAAAAAGACACATTGGAAAGAATTAACAAAAAAACTGAGCAAACTAGAATGCTATTTGGCCCTAAACAGAGAATACACTATGGCAGAATACCTAACCACTGTGACTGACCGAAAATTAAAGAAAGATATATGTATTCAGTGAGCATTGCCTTGCTATTGAGAAAGGTCGCCGTAGGCAGACCTGGCTCTCAAAAGAAGACAGGCTATGTGCACACTGCCCACAAAATGAGGTGGAAACTGAACTGCACTTCCTAACCTGCCAAATGTATGACCATAGAGACACATATTACACAGACCCACAAAGAATTCGAAAAACAAATCCAATTTTGATGAACTCCCATATCTTTTGGGTGAAATACCATAGTGTGCAATCACAGCAGCAAGATGTGTGACCTGTTGCCACAAGAAAAGGGCAACCAGTGAAGAACAAACAGACTCATATTAAACATCTCCAGTCCAAAATGAAATCTAGAATCGGCTTCCTATTTCGCAACAAAGCCTCCTTCACTCATGCTGCCAAACATACCCTCGTAAAACTGACTATCCTACCGATCCTCGACTTCGGCGATGTCATTTACAAAATAGCCTCCAACACTCTACTCAGCAAACTGGATACAGTCTATCACAGTGCCATCCGTTTTGTCACCAAAGCCCCATATACCACCCACCACTGCGACCTGAATGCTCTCGTCGGCTGGCCCTCGCTACATATTCGTCGCCAGACCCACTGGCTCCAGGTCATCTATAAGTCTTTGCTAGGTAAAACTCCGCCTTATCTCAGCTCACTGGTCACCATAACAACACCCACCCGTAGCACGCCCTCCAGCAGGTATATATCACTGGTCATCCCCAAAGCCAACACCTCCTTCGGCCGCCATTCCTTCCAGTTCTCTGCTGCCAATGACGAATGAATTGCAAAAATCGCTGAAGTTAGAGATTTATATCACCCTCACTAACTTTAAGCATCAGCTATCTGAGCAGTTTACACGATTGCTGCAGCTGTACACAGTCCATTTGTAAATAGCCCATCCAATCTACCTACCTCATCCCCATATTGTTTTTATTAACTTTTTTGCTCTTTTGCACACCAGTATTTCTACTTGCACATCATCATCTGCACATCTATCACATCTATTGCTAAACTGTAATTTCTTCGCTACTATGGCCTATTTATTGCCTTACCTCCTCACCCTATTTGCATACACTGTATACAGACTTTTCTATTGTGTTATTTACTGTACTTTTGTTTATTCCATGTGTAACTCTGTGTTGTTGTTTGTGTCGTACTGCTTTGCTTTATCTTGGCCAGGTCGCAGTTGTAAATGAGAACTTGTTCTCAACTGGCCTACCTGGTTAAATAAAGGTGAAATAAAAAATAAAAAAATAAAATGTAAATACAATGCATATTTATGTTTATTTATTTTCTCGTTTGTACTTGAACAATTTGCACATCATTACAACACTGTATATAGACATAATATGACATTTGAAATGTATTCTTTTGGAACTTTTGTTAGTGTAATGTCTAATATAAATGTATATTGTTTATGTCACTTTTGTTTATTATCTACTTCACTTGCTTTGGCAATGTTAGGATATGTTTCCCATGCCAATAAAGCCCTTAAATTGAAATTGAATTGAGAGCGAGGGGGGGGGGGGGGGGGAGAGAAGGAGAGAGAGAGAGAAAAACATTATTTTTTTAAAGAAAGGAAGAGGAGGACAGGGTGGAGCCAACTAAAGGTGTATTTAGTGATACAATATGGCAACATGCATCGGTGTTTATGCCGCTGTGTCTGTATGTAACTCACGGTGGTGCTGAAGGCTCCCTCCAGGGCCACCCCGTCCCGTTTCCACTCGATGATGCCCAGTGGCTTGGCCCCGCGGGACACACAGCTCAGGTTATAGGAGACATTGGCTCTCAGCAGGATCTCTGGAAAGCCCTCGATCACTGGGTCATCGGGAGGGACTGTAGGACAACACACGCAGTGTACTAGACAAACACACCGCATATACACACTGCACTGGACACACACACTTTTTTATACCAGAGTATGTGAGCGGAGTTGAGCAGTCGTAAATTCACATCCTTTCCAACTGCTTCGCTAAAAACCGTTCCGCACTCAAAGAGAAAAGAAACTGCTGCTCCAAATTCGCTCCATTCATTAAAATCACAATTTAACCAACACCCATCTATTTTTGTGACTACCTGGACCTACCATGTTGATTTGAAGTATTGAAACCAAACTATATGATTTCAATATCTTTTTTTTTAATAAACAAGAAAAGGTCAATGTAAGAACAGCACATCATTTCAAATGGGCTACATGTCATATTAAACAGCATATAAACACTCTAAATAGGTCAGGAGACAGACAGGGAGTTAAAATTGAATTATTTAGGCTCTATTATTTCAAGGCTATAGCCTACAAAGAAATAGATAGCATTTGCGAGTGCGACACACTAGGTTGGTAGGGAGTCAGGGACATTAAGTGCTCAGCATGTAAACAACATTTTGTTGTATTAAATCATTATAGTCTATAAATTGCGCATATAGGCTGTGACTTACTTCAAATGAAAAATAAATGTAAATGCCTTATTTGGCTTTGTCTACAGTGCCTTTGAATTTATTTTTAGAAACACCAGTTTGACCAGAGTCTGTGGCTTCAGGCTCATGTGATGGTGCCTAGAGATCAGGCCAGCAGCAGAGAATATCCTCTCCTCACTGGCAAAGCCATTTGGGATGCTAAACACCCTTTTGGACACTCTTGCCAGGCTGGGCAGAGATGCAGAGTTGTTTTTTTGTTTTTTTTCTATAGCTAGTCCTAAAGGTTTTTAGGAAAGATAACCCAATCAAAAGGGAACGCTTGAAAGTTGCAATATGCCAGTCCTATTGGGCCAAAGTCAATTATGGCCCATTGTATATAGATAATAGAACAAAAATGAACAAAACATTTAAGAGATCAGTGTTTTAGTTTATAAATACTTTGCTACAATGACACACTTAATTAGCCACCCACCTCGTTGCTTTCTTTTAGCATGTGCACATAATAAGTAGGTTACACCATCATGCTTTCGGGATAAGTGTCTTTTCAGATTCCACAATGATTCTTTAGTTGTGGACAATACATCACAACACTGCCTCTTTTGCTCTTGGTCCTCATCTTAGTAAGTCACCTTGATTTTGCACCTGTGTTTTATATCAGTTTCTTTATGAAAATATTTAGCAAACTCCATAACAGTAGCTAAAGAAAGTAGACTACAAATGCATGCTGGGCCGGGCATGCCCTGAGCTGGTGAAGTGAGGGCTACTGGAACGAAATTGGAGCTGGCGAGAAGGCTGACGCTCCAGCCTTTGGGAATCTCGCTCTATGCTCCAGTCAAATTGGATACGCTCCGCTCCAGCTCCGATCACGTACACTGCTGTACACACACTGCACTGGAAACACACACAGTCACACTCTGCACTGCACACACACACAATCTGCTTATACAGTCCACATTGCACTGGACACACACATTCCTGACAGACAGATAGATACTCACTGAGGACGGTGAGTTTGGCTCTCCGGGAGCGTAGGGCAGCCTCTGTGGCCTGGCACTCATACAGGGAGTCATCGGACAGCTCTGCCGCAGAGATCTCCAGGTTATACTGGCCCACGTCTATCACCCGCAGCACACGGTACCTGGGCCAGGCTGAGCGAGAGAGAGAGTCAGACACATCCCAGCAAACATGTCCACAATGGCATGAAGTGAGCCCAATGCGGGCTAAAATATTGGCCCCGCATTGGCTTCCCACATTGGGCAAACATGCCTTTGCTCATCGGCTCCACATTGAACCCCACGGCATTTGCCCAGTGTGGCCCAGTGTGGGAAGCCCATATCTGGTGACGGCAGCCTGAAATAAGCCCATCTTTTTACAACAAACATGCCCACATTGGCACGATGTAGGCGCAATGCGGACTAAAATATTGGCCCCACGTAGGCTGCCTTAATTGGGCCGATGCGCCTTCACTCATCGGTTCCACATTGGCCCCAAGGCAGATGTCCCCAAGGGCAGCCCTCACAGTTTTTCACAATTCCAAACATTTAATCCGAGTAACAATTCTCTGTCTTAGGTCAGTTAGGATCACCACTTTATTTTAAGAATGTGAAATGTCAGAATAATAGTAGAGAGAATGATTTATTTCAGCTTTTATTTCTTTCATCACATTCCCAGTGGGTCACTAGTTTACATACACTCAATTAGTATTTGGTAGCATTGCCTTTAAATTGTTTAACTTGGGTCAAACGTTTTGGGTAGCCTTCCACAAGTGTTCCACAATAAGTTGGGTGAATTTTAGCCCGTTCCTCCTGACAGAGCTGGGGTAACTGAGTCAGGTTTGTAGGCCTCCTTGCTCGCACACGCCTTTTCAGTTCTGCCCACAAATTGTCTATGGGATTGAGGTCAGGGCTTTGTGATGGCCACTCCAATACCTTGAATTTGTTGTCCTTAAGCCATTTTGCCACAACTTTGGAAGTATGCTTGGGGTCATTGTCCATTTGGAAGACCCATTTGCGACCAAGCTTTAACTTCCTGACTGATGTCTTGAGATGTTGCTTCAATATATCCACATAATTTTCCTCCCTCATGATGACATCTATTTTGTGAAGTGCACCAGTCCCTCCTGCAGCAAAGCCCCCCCACATGGTGCTGCCACCCCCATGCTTCACGGTTGGGATGGTGTTCTTCGGCTTGCAAGCGTCCCCCTTTTTCCTCCAAACATAAGGATAGTCATTATGGCCAAACAGTTCTATTTTTGTTTCATCAGACCAGAGGACATTTATCCAAAAAGTACGATCTTTGTCCACATGTGCAGTTGCAAACCGTAGTCTGGCTTTTTTTATGGCGGTTTTGGAGCAGTGGCTTCTTCCTTGCTGAGCGGCCTTTCAGGCTATGTCAATATAGGACTCATATTACTGTGGATATAGGTACTTTTGCACCTGTTTCCTTCAGCATCTTCACAAGGTCCTTTCCTGTTGTTCTGGGATTAATTTGCACTTTTCACACCAAAGTACGCTCATCTCTAGCGGTATGACAGCTGTGTGGTCCCATGGGGTTTATACTTGCGTACAATTGTTTGTACAGATGAACGTGGTACCTTCAGGTATTTGGAAATTGCTCCCAACGATGAACCAGACTTGTGGAGGTCTACAATTTTTTTTCTGATGTCTTGGATGATTTCTTTTGATTTTCCCATGATGTCAAGCAAAGAGGCACTGAGTTTGAAGGTAGGCCTTGAAATACATCCACACCTCCATTTAAAAAAAAAATGTTAACCTTGATTTAACTAGGCAAGTCAGTTAAGAACAAATTCTTATTTTCAATGAAGGCCTAGGAACAGTGGGTTAACTGCCTGTTCAGGGGCAGAACAAAAGATTTGTACCTTGGGGATTTGAACTTGCAACCTTTCAGTTACTAGTCCAAAGCTCTAACCACTAGGCTACCCTGCCACCCCTGAAATGATGTCAATTAGCCTATCAGAAGCTTCTAACGCCATAACACCATTTTCGGGAATTTTCCAAGCTGTTTAAAGGCACAGTCAACTGAGTGTATGTAAACTTCTGACCCACTGGAATTGTGATACAGTGAATTATAAGTGAAATAATCTGTCTGTAAACAATTGTTGAAAAAATTACTTGTGTCATACACAAAGTAGACATCCTAACCGACTTGCCAAAACTATAGCTAGTTAACAAGAAATGTATGTAGTGGTTGAAAAACGAGTTTAATGACTCCAACCTAAGTGTATGTAAACTTCCGACTTCAACTGTAAGTGTATGTAAACTTCCAACTTCAACTGTACATATTTTTACCAGAGAAACTTAAACGTTTATCTTATATCAAATTCACTTATCTTAGTCTTTTTACAGACAATATACATTTTTTGTTGACATCACACAACAAACCACTTAAACTTAAACAGTAAATTAACAACATGAATTGGGGTACATGAACCACGCCCACAAATATTCAAATGAGCCCCGGCCTCTACATTATAAGATAGCTGGGCATGGTGTGGGATTGCCTGTGTTGTGCGTGGTGTAGGCTGGCTCGTGCTGGGTTTTGCGTAGGCTACCCCAAGTTGGGCTAGCCTGTGTGGGCTAGCCTGTGTGGGCTAGCCTGTGTGGGCTAGCCTGTGTGGGGTTGCTCACAAAATACCCACATGGGGCCAAGTTTGCTGGGATGTACACAAACAGTGCCTTCGGAAAGTATTTAGACCCCTTGACTTTTTCCACATTTTGTAACATTACAGCATTATTCTAAAATGTATATCAATCTACACACAATACCCGATAATGGCAGAGCAAAAACAGGTTTTTAGAAATTATTGCAAATAAAAAATTTAAAAATAACGGAAATATCCCATTCTCATAACTATTCAGACCCTTACTCAGTACTTTGTTGAAGCACCTTTGGCAGTGATTACGGCCTCGGGTCTTCTTGGGTATGACGCTACAAGTTTGGCACACCTGTATTTGGGGAGTTTCTCCCATTCTTTTCTGCAGATCCTCTCAAGCTCTGTCAGGTTGGATGGGAAGCGTATTGCTGCACAGTCTCTCCAGAGATGTTTGATCGGGTTCAAGTCCGGGCTCTGGCTGGGCCACTCAAGGACATTCAGAGACTTGTCCCGAAGCCAGTCCTGCGTTGTCTTGGCTGTGTGCTTAGGGTTGTTGTCCTGTTGCAAGGTGAACCTTTGTCCCAGTCTGAGGTCCTGAGTGCTCTGGAGCAGGTTTTCATAAAGGATCTCTCTGTACTTTGCTCTGTTCATCCTAGGTTTCCTCCAGATGTGACGCTAGGCAAAAAGAGTTCAATCTTGGTTTCATCAGAACAGAGAATCTTGTTTCTCTTGGTCTGAGAGTCTTTAGGGGCTCTTTTGGCGAACTCCAAGTGGGCTGTCATATGGCTTTTACTGAGGAGTAGCTTCTGTCTTTCCACTCTATCATAAAGGCCTGATTGGTGGAGTGCTGCAGAGATGGTTGTCCTTCTGGAAGATTATCCCATCTCCACAGAGAAACTCTAGAGCTGTCAGAGTAACCATGGGGTTCTTGGTCACCTCCCTGACCAAGGCCCTTGTCCCCCGATGCCTCAATTTGGCCGGGCAGCCAGCTCTAGGAATAGTCTTGGTGGGTCCAAACTTCTTCCATTTAAGAATGATGGAGGCCACTTTGTCCTTAGGGACCTTCAATGCTGCAGAAATGTTTTGTACCTTTCCCCAAATCTGTGCCTCGGTACAATCCTGTCTCGGAGCTCTACGGACATTTCCTTCGACATCATGGCTTGGTTTTTGCTCTGACATGCACTGTCAACTGTGGGACCTTATATAGACAGGTCTGTGCCTTTCCAAATCATGTCCAATCAATTGTATTTACCACAGGTGGACTCCAATCAAGTTGTAGAAACATCTCAAGGATAATCAATGGAAACAGGATGCACCTCAGCTCAATTTCTAATCTCATAGCAAAGGGTCTGAAAACTTATGTAAATAAAATATTTCTGTATTTTATGCTTTATACATTAGCAACATTTTTGAAAAGGCTCTTTTCGCTTTGTCATTATGGGGTGTTGTGTGTAGATTGCTGAGTTTTTTTGTTTTTTTTATACATTTTATATATATCATCTTATACATTTTAGAATAAGGCTGTAATGTAACAAAAATGTGGAAAAAGTCAAGGGGTTCTAAATACTTTCCGCAGACAGTACCTAGGACCAGCTGGAAGAGAGAGAAAAAGAGAGACAGAGAGAGTGTGAGAGAGAGACATGTACACGCATCACACAGTACCTAGGACAGGCTGGAAGAGAGAGAGAATGACAGACAGAGATAGAGAGAGAGAGAGAGAGAGTGAGAGAGAGAGAGACATGTACACGCATCACACAGTACCTAGGACCAGCTGGAAGAGAGAGAAAGAGAGAGAGAGAGAGTGAGAGCGAGAGAGAGAGACATGTACCCGCATCACACAGTACCTAGGACAGGCTGGAAGAGAGAGAGAATGACAGACAGAGAGAGTGAGAGAGAGAGAGAGAGAGAGAGGGACATGTACCCGCATCACACAGTACCTAGGATCAGCTGGAAGAGAGAGAGAAAGAGAGAGAGAGAGTGAGAGCGAGAGACATGTACCCGCATCACACAGTACCTAGGACAGGCTGGAAGAGAGAGAGAAAGACAGACAGAGAGAGTGAGAGAGAGAGACGTACCCACAGCACACCCGCAGAGACACAGAGAGAGACAGCAAGTCGGATAGACGTACACACACATACACACAGATAGATACATGTACACACACACAGACAGTGTCAGACAGAGTCGCATACGCATACAGTATGCATACAGTGTACATACACCCACAGCTTACGGTACCTAGGCCCGGCTGGAAGTCACACACACACACACACACACACACACACACACACCACACACACACACACACACACACACACACACACACACACACACACACACACACACACACACACACACACACACACACAGAGACAGAGTCAAACACATGTACCAGTCGTACACACATTTACATACCGTAGAATATAAATATGTTTAAATGTAGACCTATGAAAATAGTGGCATACCATGAATCTCAGAGAATGAACACACATTTGAAATTCAAACACGTAGACAGACAAACACAATGCAAAACCGACTCATAGGACTTTCCTCAATTAGGTAAAAAGCCGTTCTCTCCGCGCCTCCTCCGCTCGCTTCCCTCTGATGTTTTCAAAAGGAGGAGAAGATGGGAGGAGAGGAGTCGATGAAATATAATTGAGAAAAGGACAATATCTCATCACACCATGCATGGTGTATTCCATCCACTCGGGGGCAGACCAGGAGTCTAGAAGCACCCCCGAATTATGACATCATCGATTTGGATTCTGAAGGGGACAAAAGTATTGGTCCAGATTACATCATCTTTGCCTGCCTCCACCTACCAGCAGCATAGCAACCAGCAGAACCAGCAGCATAGCATCCACCAGACAGGTGAAGACCAAGGAGCACAATGAAGCAGCGCAGGTGTGCATGAATCAGAGGATCAGTGTGTGTGTATGTGCGTGCTTGAGTGTGCATATGCGCATAAACGCATATACTGTGTCTGCTTTCATCTTCTTCATGTGCGTCTGTGTATGAGACTGCACTGCTATGCTCCATTTTGAATCTGGGGAGCAAGGACAGACAGACAGACAGACAGACAGACAGACAGACAGACAGACAGACAGACAGACAGACAGACAGACAGACAGACAGACAGACAGACAGACAGACAGACAGACAAAGAGAAAGAGAAAGAGAAAGAGAGAGGAAACTGCAGAAGCAATGGCTTTTGACCTTATTGAACCTGTGAATCAAACTGAGTTGGACACGCACACCACATTTCAGATAATTACCTTTGGGTTAAGTGTGTGTGTATGTGTGTGTGTGCCTCCTTTTGTATGTATGTGTGTATGCTCTCACCCCTGAGGCCCTCTCCAATGCCCAGTGCCAGTCCATCCTTGGTCCACTGTACGATTCCGGTGTAGTTGTAGACGACACAGGACATGACTACTCTCTCTCCCAAAACAACAGACTGGTCCGCTGGCTCCTGTGAGAACCTTGCTGTCCACACTGTCACAGAGACAAACACACTGTCAGGGAAAAGGTATACTGTAGGTGCACCATCATGTTTTCAAGTTTTCATCATCAGGTAGAAATATTTAATATTTCTGTGACATTATTGCTGATATAAGGAAAACAGTATCTCAAATGACTCTGTCACGTCCTGACCCTAGTAAGATGTTGTTTTCTATAGTAGAGTAGGTCAAGGCGTGACAGGGGGTGTTTTGTGTTGTTCTATGTTTTCTATTTCTATGTTTAAGTTCTAGTTTTTATATTTCTATGTTGGGATTGTTTGGGTTGATCTCCAATTGGAGGCAGCTGATCCTCGTTGCCTCTGATTGGAGATCATATTTAAGTAGGGGTTTTTCTTCCTGGGTTTTGTGGGTTATTATATTTTGAGTAGTGTTTGTTTCTCTCTGCGTCACGGTTTGTTGTTTTTGTATTTTCAGTTATTTTGTGTTTCACGCATTTACTAAAATGTGGAACTACAACCACACTGCACTTTGGTCCGATCCTTTCGACAGCCGTGACAGAATAACCCATCAAAAAAGGACCAAGCAGCATGGTAAGGAGTATCTGGAGGAATGGACTTGGGAGGAAATTTTGGATGGAAAAGGACCTTGGAGGCAAGCTGGGGAGTATCGACGCCCGAAGGAGGAAATTGAAGAAGCAAAGAGGGAGCGACGGTACTACGAGGCACTATATCCACCAATGGGCAAGGCGGAGAGGCAGCCCCCCCCCAAAAAAATTGGGGGCATACGGGGAGTTTGGCGACGTCAGGGGGGAGACCTGATCTAACTTCCCATGCGTATCGGAGAGAGCCGTGGAGCAGACAGGAGCCAGTCAGGGAGTCAAGCGCGGAGCTTGATGCAAGATTCCGAAGAGAGGTACTGGCAGAAAGAGCACTACGGAGTGGGCGTGCTGAGGAGCGAGTGGATGGACGAGTAATGGGTTATGGTGTGATGTGCAATATATCGCCCATACGCACTCACTGCCCGGTGCGCTCGGTTCCAGCTCCTTACCGGTGTAGGGCGAAGATGGTCATTCAGCCAGGAAGGAGTAGGCCTGCTCAGCATGCCTGGTCTCCAGTTCGCCTACATAGTCCGGTACGTCCTGTGCCTCCTTCCCGCACTCGCTCTGAGCTGCGTGTTACCAGTCTGGCGGCACCTAGGCCAGTTCCACGCATCAGACCTCCAGTGCGCATGCCCAGTCCGGAGTATCCTGTTCCTGCTCCCCGCACTCGTCCTGAGGTGCGTGTTACCAGTCTGGCGCCACCTAGGCCAGTCCCACGCATCAGACCTCCAGTGCGCATGCCCAGTCCGGAGTGTCCTGCTCCTGCTCCCCGCACTCGCTCTGAGGTGCGTGTTACCCATCAGGATTCCAGTGCACATTCCCATTCCAGAGCTTCCGGCGACAGTTCCCCATCCAGAGCTTCCGGCAAAGTTTTTTTAGTCAGGAACCTACTGAGACGGCCTACAGTCCGGAACCTACTGAGACGGCCTACAGTCCGGAACCTACTGAGACGGCCTACAGTCCGGAACCTACTGAGATGGCCTACAGTCCGGAACCTACTGAGACGGCCTACAGTCCGGAACCTACTGAGACGGCCTACAGTCCGGAACCTATTGAGAAGGATCTCAGCCCGGAACCTCCAGCGACGCTTTTCAGTTCGGAGCCTCCAGCGACGCCTCCCAGCCCAGAGCCTCCAGCGACGCCTCCCAGCCCGGAGCCTCCAGCGACGCCTCCCAGCCTGGAGCCTCCAACGGCGGCCCGCAGCCCGGAGCCCTCCCTACCCTCCCTTTTATTTTGTAGTTTTTTTGTTGTTGGTTTGTTGCATTCAGAGTCTGCACCTTTGGGAGGGGGGGGGGGGGGGGGGGGGGGGGGTACTTCACGTCCTGACCCTAGTAAGATGTTGTTTTCTATAGTAGAGTAGGTCAGGGCGTGACAGGGGGTGTTTTGTGTTGTTCTATGTTTTCTATTTCTATGTTTAAGTTCTGTTTTTTCTATTTCTATGTTGGGATTGTTTGGGTTGATCTCCAATTGGAGGCAGCTGATCCTCGTTGCTTCTGATTGGAGATCATATTTAAGTAGGGGTTTTTCTTCCTGGGTTTTGTGGGTAGTTTTCTGTTTAGTGTATGTCACCTGACGGAACTGTTGTCGGTCGTTTTGTTGTTTTGTTTAAGTATATTCGTTAAAAGTAAATATGAGCACTCTACACACTGCGCCTTGGTCCCCTTTATACGACCCACGTTAAAGACTTTCTCTCTGTTAGTCTTCCCTTCAGCTGTTCTTTTCTTGGATCATGTTTAAAACAATCCTATTAGCTAATTAATTAAGCCAAAAAATCATTACGATTTTTTTTTAGGAAGACCTCTTGGGATTGCAACACAAAGGAAGAAACAAGAGTGAGGAGAGGACTCCTGATTCAACACTGTGCCTGTGTCCTAAATGGCAGCCTATTCCTTATATAATGCAATTCTTTTGACCAGAGTCCATAGTGTACTATCAAGGGAATAGGGTGCAATTTGGGACGTACACGCTGTTACTGTCATGCTGTTTGTGTTGAGGGCTCCTTACAAAGGACCTGACACTGCTACACACTGTGATGCTTCAACAGTGTTAAACATCAATGGTAATGATGGTGATGACGTTGACAGTGACAGAGATGACAGCAATGATGATGACGGTGATGACAATGGTGGTGATGACAATGGTGATGACGATGATGATATCAATAATGAGGATGACAGATATACACAGAACAGTATTACCACACTTACACTTTTAAAGGTAATTTATGGTTGAGCCGACATGCACAGCATTTACCAGGAACGCGATCTCTGCAAACTTATGGAAAAATGCCTTCAAAAGGGCGCATTGTCAGCTGTATAGTACTCCGTGCTATAACGCACCTTGCATTGAATTCCAGCCTGATAAAGTATATGTTTGAGGCAGTTGAAAATATTTAGGGATTCCGTGTGAACCTGTCTTTATGAACTTTCTTTCCCACAATGCACTGCTGAGAAAGAGAGAGAGAGGGAGAGAAAGGGAGACTAAGAGAGAGAGACAAAGGTAAATTGTCTACTGTTTGCTGATGATCTGGTGCTTCTGTCCCCATCCAAGGACGGCCTACAGCAGCACCTAGATCTTCTGCAAAGATTCTGTCAGATCAGGGCCCTGACAGTATATCTCAGTAAGACAAAAATAATGGTGTTCCAAAAAAGGTCCAGTTGCCAGGACCACAAATACAAATTCCATTTAGACACCATTGCCCTAGAGCACACAAAAAAATATCCATACCTCAGAATAAACATCAGCACCACAGGTAAACTTCCACAAAGCTGTGAACGATCTGAGAGACAAGGCAAGAAGGGCCTTCTATGCCATCAAAAGGAACATCAAATTTGACATCCCAATTAGAATCTGGCTAAAAATTCTTGAATCAGTTATAGAACCCATTGCCCTTTATGGTTGTGAGGTCTGGGTTCTGCTCACCAACTAAGAATTCACAAAATGGGACAAACACCAAATTGAGACTTTGCATGTAGAATTCTGCAATAACATCCTCCGTGTACAACGTAAAAGATCAAATGATACATGTAGAGCAAAATTAGGCCGCTAATTATCCAAATCCAGAAAGGATTTCAATTCTACAACCATCTAAAAGGGAGCGATTCCCAAACAAAGCCATCACCTACAGAGAGATTAACCTAAAGAAGAGCCCTTAAGCAAGCTGTTCCTGGGGCTCTGTTCACAAACATAAACAGACCCCACAGAACCCCAGGACAACAACAAAATTAGATCCAACCAAGTCACGAGAAAACAAAAAGATAATTACTTGACACATTGGAAAGAATTTACAAGAAAACTGAGAAAACTAGAATGCTATTTGGCCCTAAACAGAGAGTATACAGTGGCAGAATACCTGACCACTATGATTGACCCTAAATTAAGCAAAGCTTTAACTATGTGCAGACTCAGTGAGCATTGCCTTACTCTCAAGAGAACACAGGCTGTGCACACTGCCCACAAAATGAGGTGGAAACTGAGCTGCACTTCCTAACCTCCTGCCGAATGTATGACCACATTAGAGACAAATATTTCTTCATTACACAGACCCACAAAGAATTCTAAACAAAATCCAATTTTGATCTATTGGGTGAAATACCACAGTGTGTCATCACAGCGGCAAGATTTGTGACCTGTTGCCACAAGAAAAGGGCAACCAGTGAAGAACAACCATTGTAAATACAACCCATATTTGTGTTTATTTATTTTCCCTTTTATACTTGAACTATTTGCACATCATAAAAAAACACTGTACATAGCCATAATATGACATTTTAAATGTCTCTATACCTTTGAAACTTTTGTGAGTGTAATGTTCACTGTACATTTTTTATTGTTTATTTCACTTTTGTTTATTATCTATTTCACAACATATGTTTCCATGAGAGAGAGAGAGCGAGAGAGAGAGCAAGAGAGAGAGCGATAGGAGGGCTGTCAGACTGTAGCTGAGACTCAGAAAGAGAAGGAGAGAACCACACGGTTAGAGAACAGAGATTGAATTAACCCTGGGGGATCCCTCTCTCCCCGTTTCTCTCCGTCTCTGCCTCCCTCTGTGCTTCCATGGCTTTGGGGAAGCAGTAGGTAGCGTTGGTTGGTCTGCTCTATGCCCTTTTCCCTTTGCTTTCCACCTCTCCCTCCTTCCCTGTCCTCTTTTGTTGCGTAATAACACAGTGGTAGAGATTCGTGTGAACGACAGCACTGTACGTTCACTGATATTTCCCTCTTAAATAAACAAATATTATATCTGTCCGTCTGCTAAGATCAACTGTGTGTGTTGAATGTTGAAAATGTGATTATTATGCTCTCAGAATGTCAAACATCTAAACACAGTTAAAAAAGAAATGCTGACATAGGTGGGGAAAATGCAGATGGATTGTGTGGGATGGTACATGTACCACATCTCCATATTCTCATTATACATTAATTAAGATCATAAGTACTATACACACATTCACACACACACACAAACTAATGCATTCTCATTCCTATTCCTCCAGTATTGATCATGATGGTGCCGGAGGGGATGGCTGCCGTCTTATCGGCTCTTAATCTTATCGGCTCTTAACCAACCACGCTATCTTATTTGTTTTTTCGTGTTGTTCGTAACTTGTTTTGTACATAATGTTGCTGCTTCTGTCTAATATGATGGAAAATAGGTTATGGACATCAGAACTGAGATTACTCACCTCAGATTAGACAAAGAGTTTTTTTTCAATGAGTCGGAAGAGAGGGATATACTACAGACACCCGACCAGGCCCTCATCCCAGTCATTCGCTGGAGAAGGAAACTGAGATTTTGAGGAAAAAGATCAGGGTGCCTTGTGAGGATCAGGCGACGAGTGGCTAATCTGCCTTTGTCTTCCGTCCAGCTAGCTAACGTTCAATCGCTGGAAAATAAATGGGATGAACTGAAAGCATGTTTATCCTACCAACGGGATATTAAAAACTGTAATATCTTATGTTTCACCGAGTTGTGGCTGAACGACGACATTAAGAACATACAGCTGGCGGGTTATACACTCTATCGGCAGGAGAGAACAGCAGCCTCTGCTAAGACACGAGGCGGGGGCATAAGCATATATGTAAACAGCAGCTGGTGCACGATATCTAAGGAAGTCTCGAGGTTTTGCTCGCCTTAGGTAGAGTATCTCATGATAAGCTGAAGACCACACTATCTACCTAGAGAGTTTTCATCTCTATTTTTTGTAGCTGTCTACATACCACCACAGACCGATGCTGGCACTAAAACCGCACTCAACTCAATGAGGCGGCGCTCCTAGTGGCCGGGGACTTTCAGTCAGTTTTACCTAATTTATATCAGCATGTTAAATGTGCAACCAGAGGGGGAAAAAATCTAGACCACCTTTACTCCACACACAGAGACGCGTACAAAGCTCTCCCTAGCCCTCCATTTGGCAAATCGGACCATAATTATATCCTCCTGATTCCTGCTTACAAGCAAAGATTAAAGCAGGAAGCCCCAGTGATTCGGTCTATAAAAAAGTGGTCAGATGAAGCAGATGCTAAACTACAGGATTGTTTTGCTAGCACAGACTGGAATATGTTCCGATATTCTTCCGATGGCATTGAGGTGACACAACATTTATTTTTTACCTTTATTTAACTAGGCAAGCCAGTTAAGAACAAATTCTTATTCACAATGATGGCCTAGGAACAGTGGGTTAACTGTCTTGTTCAGGGGCAGAACGACAGATTTTTACCTTTTCAGCTCTGGGATTCGATCTAGCAACCTTTCAATTACTGCCCCAACACTCTAACCACTAGGCTACCTGCCGCCCCAGTGACATCAGTCACTGGCTTTATCAATAAGTGCATCGAGGACGTTGTCCGAACAATGACAGTAAGTACAGTATATACCCCAACCAGAAGCCATGGATTAAGGCAACATTCGCACTGAGCTAAAGGGTAGAGCTGCCGCTTCCAAGGAGCGGGACTCTAACACAGAAGCTTATAAGAAATCCCACTATGCCCTCCGACGAACCATCAAACAGGCAAAGCGTCAATACAGGACTAAGATCGAATCGTACTACACCGGCTCCGACGCTCGTCGGATGTGGCAGGGCTTGCAAACTATTACAGACTACAAAGGGAAGCACAGCCGAGAGCTGCCCAGTGACACAAGCCTACCAGACGAGCGAAATAACTTCTATGCTCGCTTCGAGGCAAGTAACACTGAAACATGTATGAGAGCATCAGCTGTTCCAGATGACTGTGTGATCACACTCTCCTCAGCTGATGTGAGTAAGACCTTTAAACAGGTCAATATTCACAAGGCTGCAGGGCCAGACGGATTACCAGGACTTGTACTCCGAGCATGCGCTGACCAACTGGCAAGTGTTTTCACTGATATTTTCAAACTCTCCCTGTCTGAGTCTGTAATACCAACATGTTTCAAGCAGTCCCTGTGCCCAAGAACCCTAAGGTAACCTGCCTAAATGACTACCGACCCGTAGCACTCACGTCTGTAGCCATAAAATGCTTTGAATTGCATGGCTCACATCAACATCATTATCCCAGAAACTCTAGACCCACTCCAATTTTCATACCGCACCATCACCGAGGCCAAGCTTCCTGCCATCCAGGACCTCTATACCAGGCGGTATCAAAGGAAGACCCTAAAAATTGTCAAAGACTCCAGCCACCATGGTCATAAACTGTTCTCTCTGCTACCGCACGGCAAGCGGTACCGGAGCACCAAGTCTAGGTCCAGCTTCTACCCCAAAGCTTCTACCCCAAAGCCATAAGACTCCTGAACAGCTAATCAAATGACAACCCGGACTATTTGCATTTCCCCCCCCCCTTATTCTATGCTGCTGCTACTCTCTGTTATTATCTATGCATAGTCACTTTAATAACTCTACCAACATGTACATATTACCTCAATTACCTCGACACCGGTGCCCCCGCATATTGAATCTATACCGGTACCCCCTGTATATAGCCCTGCTATTGTTATTTACTGCAGCTCTTTAATTATTTGTTATTCTTATCTCTTACTTTTTTTTGGGGGGGGGGGGGTTTCTTAAAACTGCATTGCTGGTTAAGGGTTTGTAAGTAAGCATTTCACTGTAAGGTCTCCACCTGTTGTATTCGGCGCATGTGACAAATAAAATTGTATTTGATTTGAACTAATGCTGTGTTGATCTTAAACCCTGCTGTCCAAACCCCAACGCTGACTGACAATGTCCTCATATTCACCTTCAGGCTACTCCTTGTTCCAATTTCACCAGCTAAACCACTGTGTGTACGGACTGAGTATACAGACTGTATGTAGGTGTGTGTCTGTGTGAATAAGAAAGAAAGAGCTGTAGCTGTAGATTGGTGTATTCTCCTGTATTAGTACTTGTGACATACTCTGGCTCTTGGTGTAAATACTTTTTCAATGACTCCCTAGCCCTTCGTCTTTTCAAATGATTATTTAAATTGATCTCATAAACAGTTATTGGTAACACAAGTATGATGCAAGACTGAGGAATGAATACCAGAGAGGTTTTGAGCAAAGCCTGCTACTTCTTTAAAAAAAATTTAAGTAAAGAATTATTTTACACCAAAAATATTTTCTATGTTATTTTATGCTATTTTGTTTATTTAGAGGCAACAAGAGCAAAACATGAATTAATATTTTGGTTGCTACGCCATAATCAGTGTTGTCTCACTGACGATGGCCTAAAATCCCAAAGTATCCCTTTAACCTTTTTTATTTTGATCTAAAAGGCTAAACTGATCCTAAATCAGCACTCCTAATATGTGAGGCTTGGCAGATATGGGCCCAAGTCTTCCCTGCCCATGTAACCTCTTTTTACATTGTGATCTAAAAGGTTAGATCAGCACTCCTACTCTGAGATGTTTGACACATACTGAGCTTGTGTGTTTAGGTAAGCAATTTTACAATAAAGGGCTGGATCAATCCAACAGCATTAGGTAGCAAGAGACTTCAAAGAACTGGGTTATGCCATGCAGTGTTTGTTTGAGAGACAGAAATATACTGCCCCCCCCCCCCACACACACACACACACACACACACACACACACACACACACACACACACACACACACACACACACACACACACACACACACATATACACATGCCCACGCAAACAAACACAGTACAACTATTCTTCCCCTCTCTTCTTCTCCAACTATCCCTCGGAGGCTCCCGCTTTCTCTCCCTCTTTCTCTCACTCTCACTCTAATTGACTGTTTTTTACCATTTCATTTCATCTCATTTTCTTTTTTATACTCCATTTATATTTCCCCCTTTCTAAACTAATTCCCCTGTCTCTTTTTCCTCAACCTCTCTCTCAGATGTCCTCCATCTATTTTTCATCAGGTTTTATTCACCTCTTCATTTGCTCTTCTCTGCCACATGAATTGCTTCTCAAGAGTGGTAAACACCCCCGTAACTCCCTCCCCCCTCCCACCATCCTCTGTAAAGCACACATGTGCACTAGCATTAGCATCACTGAATGAGCAAGGTGTGTGTGAAATAGGGGGGAACTGTATGTGAGATCATTATCCACATCCTCTACATTTTGGTTGAATTGACAACTAGATAAAGTAGCAGCACTTACCATGCAATAGTAATAGTTGTGAGTCATTGGCACCCTATTCCCAAATGGCACCCTATTCCCCATAGTACACTACTTTTGTAGTGGGCCCTGGTCAAATGTAGTGGGCCCTGTTCAAAAGTAGTGCATTATAAACAAATTACAGATACAATGAGGAAAAAAAGTATTTGATCCCCTGCTGATTTTGTACGTTTGCCCACTGACAAAGAAATGATCCGTTTATAATTTTAATGGTAGGTTTATTTGAACAGTGAGAGACAGAATAACAACAAAAAATCCAGAAAAATGCATCAAAAATGTTATAAAATGATTTGCATTTTAATGAGGGAAATAAGTATTTGACCCCTCTGCAAAACATAACTTAGTACTTGGTGGCAAAACCCGTGTTGGCAATCACAGAGGTCAGACGTTTCTTGTAGTTGGCCACCAGGTTTGCACACATCTCAGGAGGGATTTTGTCCCACTCCTCTTTGCAGATCTTCTCCAGGTCTGACGTTTGGCAACTCGAACCTTCAGCTCCCTCCACAGATTTTCTATGGGATTAAGGTCTGGAGACTCCAGGACCTTAATGTACTTCTTCTTGAGCCACTCCTTTGTTGCCTTGGCCATGTGTTTCTGGTCATTGTCATGCTGGAATACCCATCCACGACCCATTTTCAATGCCCTGGCTGAGGGAAGGAGGTTCTCACCTAAGATTTAACGGTACATGGCCCCGTCCATCGTCCCTTTGATGCGGTGAAGTTGTCCTGTCTCCTTAGCAGAAAAACACCCCCAACGCATAATGTTTCCACCTCCATGTTTGATGCTGGGGATGGTGTTCTTGGCGTCATAGGCAGCATTCATCCTCCTCCAAACACGAGAGAGGGGGTCAAATACTTATTTCCCTCATTAAAATGCAAATCAATTTAAAACAATTTGACATGCGTTTTTCTGGACTTTTTGTTGTTATTCTGTCTCTCACTGTTCAAATAAACCTACCATTAAAATTATAGACTGATCATTTCTTTGTCAGTGGGCAAACGTATGAAATCAGCAGGGGATCAAATACTTTTTTCTCTCACTGTATTTGATTTTATAGGAAATAGTGTGCCATTTGGGGTTCATCCATTATCCAAATAACAACGTCATTTAGTGATGGTCATTTGATTAACACTATAAGACGTTGGCGGTTTAGGCTCAGTAGAGTTGTAGTAAAGAAAGTGCAGTGTCTGTGTATCTTAATCTCACACCTGGAATGTCTGAAGGCATTTACACACGTTCTGTCTGTCTGTTTACCCTCTCTCTCTCTATTTCTTCCTCTCTCTCTCTCTCGCTCTCTCTCAATTCATTTCAATTGAATAGCTTTATTGGCATGGTAAACATATATTTACATTGCCAAAGCAAGTGAAATAGATAATATATATTTTTAAATGTACAGTAAACCTTACACTCACAAAAGCTCCAAAAGAATAAAGACATTTCAAATGTCATATAATGGGCAAATAGTTAAAGTACAAAACAGAAAACAAATAAACAAATATGGGTTGTATTTACAATGGTGTTTGTTCTTTACTGGTTGCCCTTTTCTTGTGACAACAGGTCACAAATCTTGCTGCTGTGATGGAACACTGTGGTATTTAACCCATAGATATGGGAGTTTATCAAAATTGGGTTTGTTTTCGAATTCTTTGTGGACCTGTGTAATCTGAGGGAAATATGTGTCTCTAATAGGGTCATACATTAGACAGGTTAGGAAGTGCAGCTCAGTTTCCACCTCATTTTGTGGGCAGTGTGCACATAACCTGTCTTCTCTTGAGAGCCAGGTCTGCCTACGGCGGCCTTTCTCAATAGCAAGGCTATCACTGAGTCTGTACATAGTCAAAGCTTTCCTTAAGGTATTCTACCACTGTGGACTCTCTGTTTAGGGCCAAATAGCATTCTAGTTTCCCCTGTTTTTTTTGTTGAATTCTACATGCATAGTCTCAATTTGGTGTTTGTCCCATTTTGTAAATTCTTAGTTGGTGAGCGGAACCCAGACCTCACAACCATAAAGGGTAATGGGTTCTATAACTGAAGCACCAGATCATCAGCAAACGAAGTAGACATTTGACTTCAGATTGTACTGTAGTAGGGTGAGCCCGGGTGCTGCAGACTATTCTAGTGCCCTCGCCAATTCGTTGATAAACAGTACCAGTCAACAGTTTGGACATACCTACTAATTTAAGGGTTTTTCTTTATTTTTACTATTTTCTGCATTGTAGAATAATAGTGAAGACATCAAAACTATGAAATAACACATGGAATCATGTAATAACCAAAACAAGTGTTAAACAAATCAAAATATATTTGGAAGAATCTCTAATCTCAAATATAATTTTGATTTGTTTAACACTTTTTTGGTTACTACTGTACATGATTCCATATTTGTTATTTCATAGTTATGATGTCTTCACTATTATTCTACAATGTAAAAAAATAATAACTATAAAGAAAAACCCAGGAATGAGTAGGTGTGTCCAAACTTTTGAATGGTACTGCATATATTGAAGAGGGTGGGGCTTAAGCTGCATCCCTGTCTCAACCTACGGCCCTATGGAAGTAAATGTGTGTGTTCTTTGCCAATTGTAACCGCACACTTGTTGTTTGTGTACATGGATTATATTTTGTCGTATGTTCTCTCGCTCTTTCTCTCTTGGTCTGGCCATTTCCCTCCCTCAGTCTCCATCTCAGTCAGTCAGTCTTGTTGTCTATTGATGATACTGACTCAGATCTGTCTCCTTCATTTAGCATTAGATGACTGAGCAGCAGAGCATGTTCCCCCACTACTCCTAAATGTCCCTCTCTTTCCTGTCTCCTCTCTTCCTCCATGGGGAAATGTAAGTGGGACAGAGGAGAAAAACAAACACATCAAATTTCAGTCTAGGCTTTTCAATCTTCTTTCCCCTAGTGACTCAACTCCCCTCGATGGATGCTGGCTCTCACTCACTGTACCCATCCTCCTCCTCCTCCCCCTATCCCTGCACCCCATCTCAATTCAATTCAATTTCAATTCAAATTAAGGGCTTTATTGGCATTAGAAACATACAGTTGAAGTCAGAAGTTTACATACACCTTAGCCAAATACATTTAAACTCAGTTTTTCACAATTCCAAACATTTAATCCTAGTAAAAATTCCCTGCCTTAGGTCAGTTATGATCACCACTTTATTGTAAGAATGTGAAATGTCAGAATAATAGTAGAGAGAATGATTTATTTCAGCTTTTCTTTCTTTCATCACATTCCCAGTGGGTCACTAGTTTACATACACTCAATTAGTATTTGGTAGCATTGCCTTTAAATTGTTTAACTTGGATCAAACGTTACGGGTAGCCTTCCACAAGCTTCCCACAATAAGTTGGATGAATTTTGGCCCATTCCTCCTGACAGAGATGGTGTAACTGAGTCAGGTTTGTAGGCCTCCTTCCTCGCACACGCTTTTTCAGTTCTGCCCACAAATTTCCTATAGGATTGAGGTCAGGGCTTTGTGATGGCCACTCCAATACCTTGACTTTGTTGTCCTTAAGCCATTTTGCCACAACTTTGGAAGTATTCTTGGGGTCATTGTTCATTTGGAAAACCCATTTGCGACCAAGCTTTAACTTCCTGACTGATGTCTTGAGATATTGCTTCAATATATCCACATAATTTTCCTCCCTGATGATGCCATATATTTTGTGAAGGGCACCAGTCCCTCCTGCAGCAAAGCACCCCACAACATGATGCTGCCACCCCCGTGCTTCACAGTTGGGATGGTGTTCTTTGGCTAGCAAGCCTCCCCCTTTTTCCTCCAAATATAACAATGGTCATTATGGCCAAACAGTTATATTTTTTTTCATCAGACCAGAGGACATTTCTCCAAAAAGTACGATCTTTGTCCCCATGTGCAGTTGCAAACCGTAGTCTGGCTTTTTTATGGTGGTTTTGGAGCAGTGGCTTCTTCCTTGCTGAGCGGCCTTTCAGGTTGTCGATATAGGGCTCGTTTTGGGGTGGCAGGTAGCCTAGTGGTTAGAGCGTTGGACTAGTTTGAGTTTCTTTTATTTTTACAGGGACAGTGCACATTAATCAACGTTTCAGTAAAAGGGCTGGTTTTAGCCAGCCGGCTAATTTTCAACCGCAGTCCCTGGGCAGTTTATTAAAAACAATTACAATATAGACAATCACTGAGCAGTGAGCACAAGCAGAGCAACATAGGACAAGCAAGACATAGCATACAGACAGAGCAACATAGGACAAGCAAGATGTAGCATACAGACAGAGCAACATAGAACAAAAAGCAACAAGACAAAATCCATAAAAGCAACAAAGTGTTTCCACACCTCACAAGCTACAGACAACAGAAAACATGGAAAGCGGCAATACACAGCTAGGGATTATGTTCACAAATCTGATTGACCTTTAGCCATGTCTTCATGCATTTTCTGAAAGTGTGATATGTGGTGCAGTTATGTGTGTCTGATGGCAGTGTATTCCAGACATGGGAAGCTCTCACAGAGAAAGCGGATTTACTAAAGGTGCTTTTCCTTAAGGGAACTATACAGTCACCTCTCATGGCAGACCTTGTGGATCTGCTGCCATATGTTTGGGTTTTCTGTTAAACAAAAATACTGAGTGGAGGGGGAGCCAGTGTATTGCACAAGATTTTCCCAACTCAGGAGCTCATGCTTTCTGAGGATGTAACAGTGATGATGGCTATTGGGATTCCTATCAAGCACTTTGAGAGCCTGTTTGTAGACAGACTGAATAGGTTTTAATGTTGTACAGCAAGCTTGGGCCCAACTCGTCAAGCAGTATGTTAAGTGGGGGAGTATCATAGATTTGAAGTACAGTTTTGCTCCCTCTGTAGTCAAACAATTTCGTATAAATCGGAAATTAGCCAGGTTGAATTTGGTTATTTGAATTACCTTTTTCACATGCTTTTTAAAAGAGAGGTTGGAATCAAGAATGATGCCAAGGTACTTAAAATCAGATACCACCTGGAACTTCTCCCCTGACACATAGACATCTGGCTCAGTAGCATCTGTTGCCCTCTTTGTGAAGAACATGCAAACTGTTTTTTTTACATTGAGATGCAAACATGAGTCACTGAGCCACTTTGTAACCTGGACCATTACAGTAGTGAGTTCTTGTGCAGCTTGTTGTTTGCTCTTTGCATGCACATATATCACTGTATCATCTGCATACATTTGAACTTCAGACCCAGTACAGACAGAAGGCAGATCATTAATGTACAGGCTGAACAGGAGGGGCCCCAGTATTGTCCCTTGGGGCATGCCCACATCATAGCTAAGAGTGGGCGACAGCTCATTGCTCACTCTGACACACTGAATCCCCCCCCCCCTCCTCCCTCTCTGCGGATGACTTCGTCAACCATTTTGAAAAGAAGGTTGACGACATCCGCTCCTCGTTTGTTAACCTGTTAGGGCTAGCGGGCAGCATTGACACGGCTGGATAAAAAACATACCCGATTTAATCTGGTTACCACTCCTACCAAGTAACTAGAATATGCATATACTTATTACATATGGATAGAAAACACCCTAAATTTTCTAAAACTGTTTGAATGGTGTCTGTGAGTATAACAGAACTCAAATGGCAGGTCAAAACCTGAGAGATTCCTTTACAGGAAGTGGCCTGTCTGACCATTTGTTGAACTTCTTTTCCATCTCTATCATTTACTAAGGATCTCTGCTCTAACGTGACACTTCCCACGTCGTCCATAGGCGCTCAGAGCCCGGGAAAAAACAGAATGTCGTCATTCCAGCCCCAGGCTGAAACACATTATCGCGTTTCTCAAGTGGCCGATCAAGAGACACTGGCTTATGCGCGTGACCCCGACCGCCCCCGCCTTTGGGATTTTTTCCTCTGTTTGCCGAAAAGGAGATTCCCTGTCGGAATATTATCGCTTTTCTACGAGAAAAATGTCGTAAAAATTGATTTTAAACAGCGGTTGACATGCTTCGAAGTACGGTATAGGAATACTTAGAATTTTATTGTCACGAATTGCGCCATGCGCGTGACACTTCTTTACTATTTCGGATAGTGTCTGGAACGCACGAACAAAACGCCGCTATTCGGATATAACGATGGATTATTTTGGACCAAACCAACATTTGTTATTGAAGTAGCAGTCCTGGGTGTGTATTCTGACGAAGACAACAAAAGGTAATGAAACTTTTATAATAGTAAATATGATTATGGTGAGTGCTAAACTTGCCGGGTGTCTAAATAGCGAGCCCGTGATTCCTGGGCTATGTACTTAGAATATTGCAAAATGTGCTTTCACCAAAAAGCTATTTTAAAATCGGACATATCGAGTGCATAGAGGAGGTCTGTATCTATAATTCTTAAAATAATTGTTATGCTTTTTGTGAACGTTTATCGTGAGTAATTTAGTAAAATGTTAGCGAATTCCCCGGAAGTTTGCGGGGGGTATGCTAGTTCTGAACGTCACATGCTAATGTAAAAAGCTGGTTTTTGATATAAATATGAACTTGATTGAACAAAACATGCATGTATTGTATAACATAATGTCCTAGGGTTGTCATCTGATGAAGATCATCAAAGGTGAGTGCTGCATTTAGCTGTCTTCTGGGTTTTGGTGACATTATATGCTGGCTTGAAAAATGGGTGTCTGATTATTTCTGGCTTGGTACTCTGCTGACATAATCTGTTTTGCTTTCGTTGTAAAGCCTTTTTGAAATCGGACAGTGTGGTTAGATTAACGAGAGTCTTGTCTTTAAATGGCTGTAAAATAGTCATATGTTTGAGAAATTGAAGTAATAGGATTTTTAAGGTTTTGAAAATCGCGCCACAGGATAGCAGTGGCTGTTACGTAGGTGGGACGAATTCGTCCCGCCTAGCCTAGAGAGGTTAAGTCAAACGACACCGCTGGTCCACTTTCTACCACTGGTCCTGCTCACATTGCCCTACCCTATGCTTTGACCTCTTTCTCCCCTCTCTCTCCAGAAGAAATCTTGCGACCTGCCCGCTTGACCCTATCCCCTCCTCTCTCCTCCAGACCATTTCCGGAGACCTTCTCCCTTATCTCACCTCGTTCATCAACTCATTCTTGACCACTGGATACGTCCCTTCCGTCCTCAAGAGAGCGAGAGTTGCACCCCTTCTCAAAAAACCTACACTCGATCCCTCCAATGTCAACAACTACAGACCAGTTTCCCTTCTTTCTTTTCTCTCCAAAACTCTTGAGCGTGCCGTCCTTGGCCAGCTCTCTTGCTATCTCTCTCAGAATGACCTTCTTGATCCAAATCAGTCAGGTTTCAAGACTGGTCATTCAACTGAGACTGCTCTTCTCTGTGTCACGGAGGCTCTCCGCACTGCTAAAGCTAACTCTCTCTCCTCTGCTCTCATCCTTTTAGACCTATCTGCTGCCTTTGATACTGTGAACCACCAGATCCTCCTCTCCACCCTCTCCGAGTTGGGCATCTCCGGCACGGCCCACGCTTGGATTGCGTCCTACCTGACAGGTCGCTCCTACCGAGAATCTGTCTCCGCACCACGTGCTCTCACCACTGGTGTCCCCCAGGGCTCTGTTCTAGGCCCTCTCCTATTCTCGCTATACACCAAGTCACTTGGCTCTGTCATATCCTCACATGGTCTCTCCTATCATTGCTATGCAGACAACACACAATTAATCTTCTCCTTTCCCCCTTCTGATAACCAGGTGGCGAATCGCATCTCTGCATGTCTGGCAGACATATCAGTGTGGATGACGGATCTCCACCTCAAGCAGAACCTCGGCAAGACGGAGCTGCTTTTCCTCCCGGGGAAGGACTGCCCGTTCCATGATCTCGCCATCACGGTTGACAACTCCATTGTGTCCTCCTCCCAGAGTGCTATAAACCTTGGCGTGACCCTGGACAACACCCTGTCGTTCTCCACTAACATCAAGGTGGTGACCCGATCCTGTAGGTTCATGCTCTACAACATTCGCAGAGTACGACCCTGCCTCACACAGGAAGCGGCGCAGGTCCTAATCCAGGCACTTGTCATCTCCCGTCTGGATTACTGCAATTCGCTGATGGCTGGGCTCCCTGCCTGTGCCATTAAACCCCTACAACTCATCCAGAAGACCGCAGTCCGTCTGGTGTTCAACCTTCCCAAGTTCTCTCACGTCACCCCGCTCCTCCGCTCTCTCCACTGGCTTCCAGTTGAAGCTCGCATCCGCTACAAGACCATGGTGCTTGCCTACGGAGCCGTGAGGGGAACGGCACCTCCGTACCTTCAGGCTCTGATCAGTCCCTACACCCAAACGAGGGCATTGCGCTCATCCACCTCTGGCCTGCTGGCCCCCCTACCTCTGAGGAAGCACAGTTCCCGCTCAGCCCAGTCAAAACTGTTCGCTGCTCTGGCACCCCTATGGTGGAACAAGCTCCCTCACGACGCCAGGACAGCGGAGTCAATCACCACCTTCCGGAGACACCTGAAACCCCACCTCTTTAAGGAATACCTAGGATAGGATAAAGTAATCCTTCTAACCCCCCCCCCCCCCCCCTAAAAGATTTAGATGCACTATTGTAAAGTGGTTGTTCCACTGGATATCATAAGGTGAATGCACCAATTTGTAAGTTGCTCTGGATAAGAGCGTCTGCTAAATGACTTAAATGTAAATGTAAATGTAAGGTATGATTTCACCGCAAGGTTGGAAGATCAAATCCCTGAGCTGACAAGGTAAAAATCTGTTGTTCTGCCCCTGAACAAGGCAGTTAACCCACTGTTCCTAGGCCTTCATTGAAAATAAGAATTTGTTCTTAACTGACTTTCCTAGTTAAATAAATAAAAAATACATAAATAAAATAGGACTCGTTGTACTGTGGATATAGCCACTTTTGTGCCTGTTTCCTCCAGCATCTTCACAAGGTCCTTTGCTGTTGTTCTGGGATTGATTTGCACTTTTCGCACCAAAGTACGTTCATCTCTAGGAGACAGAACGCGTCTCCTTCCCGAGTGGTATGATGGCTGCGTGGTCTCATGGTGTTTATACTTTCGTACTATTGTTTGTACAGATGAACGTGGTACCTTCAGGCATTTGGAAATTGCTCCCAAGGATGAATCAGACTTGTGGAGGTCTACAATTATTTTTCTGAGGTCTTGGCTGATTTCTTTTGATTTTCCCATGATGTCAAGCAAATAGGCACTGAGTTTGAAGGTAGGACTTGAAATACATCCACAGGTACACCTGCAATTGACTCAAATTATGTCAATTAGTCTATCAGAAGCTTCTAAAGCCATGACATAATTTTCTGGAACTTTCCAAGCTGTTTAAAGGCACAGTCAACTTAGTGTATGTAAACTTCTGACCCACTGGAATTGTGATACAAGTGAATTATAAGTGAAATAATCTGTCTGTAAACAATTGTTGGAAAAATTACTTGTGTCATGCACAAAGTAGATGTCCTAACCGACATTCCAAAACTATAGTTTGTTAACAAGAAATGTGTGGAGTGGTTGAAAAATGAGTTTTAATGACTCCAACCTAAGTGTATGTAAACTTCCAACTTCCAACTGTATGTTTACATTGCCAAAGCAAGTGAAATAGATAATTAACAAAAGTGAAATAAACAATAAAAATTATCAATAAGCATTACACTCACAGAAGTTCAAAAATAATAAATGATGTCTATATACAGTGTTGTAACGATGTGCAAAAAGTTCAAGTACAAAAGGGAAAATAAACATAAATATGGGTTGTATTTATGTCACGACTCCCACCGAAGGTGGCGCCCCCTCCTGCTCGGCAGTCGTCGTCACCGGCCTACTAGCTGCCGCTGATTCCTTTTGTTTTCCCCCTTTCTGTTATTGTTTGCACCTGTCCTTAGTTGGGTTGATTAGCGGGGCTATATTAGCTAGTTGGCCCGCCTACTCTTTGTGCGGGATTGTTTCTCTGTTGGTTGCTTTGTTAAGCGCTGTATATATTTAGCGCTAGTGCGTGGTTTTGCGCTCACTGTGTTTTGTCCCCTGTGTTTGGGGCACTTTGATTTTTGTGTGCGCTCAGTTCGCTATTTGGGGTGGCAGGTGTTTTGCTGTGTCGCTCATTAAAAGCCATCACCCGTATCGCTGCTTCCAGCGTCTGATTCCTCCTCCACTACGCCCAAGCATTACAGAATCCCCCACCACCTATGGAGTCAGCAGGAGCAGCTGCTAACCCCCTTCCCTCGATGGAGGAACGTGTGCTCCATCATACATCAGTCCTCCACCGAATTGGATCCGCGATGGATCAAATGATGGAGAGGATGGACTGTTGGGAGAGGAGTGGTCTCCTCTCTCCACCTCCGGCTCCTCCGACGCAGCCACCTCCGCCTCCCACTGCGTTTGGCTCTGGCGCTCTTCGTCTGGCGCTCCCGACGGAGTATGATGGAGCGGCGGCTGGGTGCCAGGGATTTCTGCTCCAGCTCGAGCTGTACCTGGCCACCGTCAGACCTGCTCCCTCGGGGGAGGAGAGCGTGAGTGACCTCGTTTCCTGCCTGACGGGCCGAGCTCTGGAGTGGGCCAATGCAGTCTGGAATGGTCCGGACTCGGCGAGGGACCACTATCCAGAGTTCACCCGCCGCTTTCGGGCCGTGTTCGACCAGTGGCGGGTGAGCGGCTGTTCCACCTCAGGCAGGAGACGAGGAGCGCGCAGGACTTCGTGCTGGAGTTCAGGACCTTGGCTGCTGGGGCGGGGTGGAACGACAGGGCCCTGATAGACCATTACTGGTGTAGTCTCCGGGTGGACGTCCGCAGGGAGCTAGCCTGTCGGGACACCGCTCTTTCTCTCTATGAGCTCATCGACATGTCTATCCGACTGGACAATCTGCTGGCTGCCCGCGGGCGTTCGGAAAGGGTCCTGTCTGTTCCACCTCCGTGCACCCCCGCCCCTACCCCTATGGAGTTAGCTGCTGTGGTCAACCACCAGCTGTGGTCAGAGAGGACACACGGCCGACCGGTGCTGGAGGAGTCAGTCTGGGAGTCGAGAGGGCAGGCAGAACACTTCTCGGTCACCCCAGGTGAGTCAGCACCAAACTCACACAGAACCCCCTGTTGGTCACATGTTCTTATTAATTTTGTTTTCTGATTTTTCTCCCTCTTCCCAGCATAGGGTGCTAGTCGATTCAGGCGCAGCTGGGAACTTTATGGATCGCAGACTCGCCATTAAGCTGGGCATTCCGCGAGTGCCGATAGATTCCCCCTTCCCCGTTCACTCCCTAGATAGCCGGCTATTAGGGTCAGAGCTGGTCAGGGAGTCTACGGTTCCACTTCACATGGTAACGCAGGGGAATCATAAGGAACGGATTAGTTTCTTTCTTATCGATTCGCCTGCGTTTCCGGTGGTGCTGGGGGTCCCCTGGCTGGCTGATCACAATCCCCGGATTTCGTGGAAACAGGGGGTTCTCCAGGGGTGGTCTGAGGAGTATTCAGGGAGGTGTCTAGGAGTTTCCATAGGTGCCACGTCAGTGGAGAGTCCAGACCAGGTGTCCACCGTGCGCATTCCCCCTGAATACGCCGATTTGGCGATCGCTTTTTGTAAAAAGAGGGCGACCAAATTACCACCTCATCGACAGGGGGATTGTGCGATAGATCTCCAGGTTAACGCTGCGCTTCCCAAGAGTCACGTGTACCCCTTGTCACAGGAGGAGATGGTGACTATGGAGACATATGTCACGGAATCTCTGGGACAGGGGAACATTCGGCCCTCCATCTTACCCGTCTCCTCGAGGGAAGAAAAAGGAGGGAGGTCTGTGTCCGTGCATTGATTACAGAGGTCTAAATGCTATCACGGTGGGGTTTAGTTACCCGCTACCTCTCATCGCTACGGCGGTGGAATCATTTCACGGAGCAAAATTCTTCACAAAACTGGATCTCAGGAGCACGTATAACCTGGAGACGAGTGGAAAACCGCATTTAGTACCACATCGGGCCATTATGAGTACCTCATCATGCCGTATGGGTTAAAGAATGCTCCAGCCGTCTTTCAATCATTTGTAGACGAGATTCTCAGGGACCTGCACGGGCAGGGCGTGGTTGTCTATATCGATGATATTCTGATATATTCCGCCACCCGCGCCGCGCATGTGTCCCTGGTACGCAAGGTGCTTGGGAGACTGCTGGAGCATGACCTATACGTCAAGGCTGAGAAGTGTGTGTTCTCCAAATGAGCCGTCTCCTTCCTGGGTTATCGCATTTCCACCACGTGGGTGGTGATGGAGTGTGACCGCGTTAAGGCCGTGCGTAATTGGCTGACTCCAACCACGTTGAAGGAGGTGCAGCGGTTTTTAGGGTTTGCCAATTACTACCGTTGGTTTATCCGGGGTTTTGGCCAGGTAGCGGCTCCCATTACCTCACTGCTGAAGGGGGGGCCGGTGCGTTTGCGGTGGTTGACTGAGGCGGGCGGAGCCTTCAAGAGGTTGAAGGTGCTGTTCACCGAAGCACCCGTGTTGGCGCACCCGGACCCCTCTCTAGCATTCATAATGGAGGTGGACGCATCCGAGGCTGGGGTGGGTGCCGTGCTATCACAGCGCTCGGGTACGCCACTGAAACTCCGCCCCTGCGCTTTCTTTTAGAAAAGAAGCTCAGTTCGGCGGAGCGTAACTATGATGGGGACAGGGAGTTGCTAGCGGTGGTAAAAGCCTTGAGGGTGTGGCGACACTGGCTTGAGGGGGCTAAGCACCCCTTTCTCATCTGGACCGACCATCAGAATCTGGAGTATATCCGGGCAGCTAGGAGACAGACTTTTCTGACACCGGCCTCGAGGGCAACCCGGAGGGCGAGGCGCAGGGCGATCCGGGCGGAGGCGATGGAAATCCTTCAACATGGATGGGTCCAAGACGTCCTCCGCCGGTACCCAGCACCTCTCCTCCAGGCCGTACCCCTCCCTGTCCACGAGGTACTGCAGGCCCCTCACCCGGTGTCTCGAGTCCAGAATGGCCCGTATGCTGTACGCCGGGGACCCCCCGATGTCCAGAGGGGGCGGAGGGACCTCCGGCACCTCACCTTCCTGTAGGGGACCAGCTACCACCGGCCTGAGGAGAGGCACATGAAATGAGGGGTTAATACGGTAATAGGAAGGGAGTTGTAACCGATAACACACCTCGTTTATCCTCCTCAGGACTTTGAAGGGCCCCACACACTGCGGCCCCAGCTTCCGGCAGGGCAAGTGGAGGGGCAGGTTCCGGGTCGAGAGCCAGACCCTGTCCCCCGGTACGAACACGGGCGCCTCACTGCGGTGGCGGTCAGCACTCCTCTTCTGCCGTCCACTGGCTTGCTTCAGGGATTTTTGTGTGCGCTCAGTTCGCTATTTGGGGTGGCAGGTGTTTTGCTGTGTCGCTCATTAAAAGCCATCACCCGTATCGCTGCTTCCTGCGTCTGATTCCTCCTTCACTACGCCCAAGCATTACAATTTACAATGGTGTTTGTTCTTCACTGGTTGCTCTTTTCTTGTAACAACAAATCTTGCTGCTGTGATGGCACACAGTGGTATTTCACCCATAGATATGGGAGGTCATCAAAATTGGATTTGTTTTCTAAATCTTTGTGGATCTGTTTCTCTAATTAATATGTGTCTCTAATATGGTCATACATTTGGCAGGAGGTTAGGAAGTGCAGCTCAGTTTCCACCTCATTTTGTGGGCAGTATGCACATAGCCAGACTTCTTTTGAGAGCCAGGTCTGCCTACGGTGTCCTATCTCAATAGCAAGGCTATGCTCACTGAGTCTGTACATAGTTAAAGCTTTCCTTAAGTTTGGGTCACTCACAGTGATAAGGTATTCAGCTAATGTGTACTCTCTGTTTAGAGACAAATAGCATACTAGTTTGCTCTGTTTCTTTGTTAATTCTTTCCAATGTGTCAAGTAATTACCTTTTTGTTTTCTCATGATTTGGGTCTAATTGTGTTACTGTCCTGGGGCTCTGTGGGGTCTGTTTGTGTTTGTGAATAGAGCCCAGGATCAGCTCTCTTAGGGGACTCTTCTCCAGGTCCATCTCTCTGTAGGTGATGGCTTTGTTATGGAAGGTTTGGGAATCGCTTCCTTTTAGGTGGTTGTAGATCTAATTCTGCTCTGCATGCATTATTTGGTGTTTTACGTTGTACACTGAGGATATTTTTGCAGAATTCTCAATTTGGTGTTTGTCCCATTTTGTGAATTCTTGGTTGGTAAGCGGACCCCAGACCTCAGTACCATAAAGGGCAATGGATTCTATAACTGATTCAAGTATATTTAGCCAGATCCTAATTGGTATGTCAAATTTTATGTTCCTTTTGATGGCATAGAAGGCCCTTCTTGCCGTGTCTCTCAGCTCATTCACAGCTTTGTGGAAGTTACCTGTTGTGCTGATGTTTAGGCCGAGGTATGTTTCGTTTTTTGTGTGCTCTAGGGCAACAATGTCTAGATTGAATTTGTATTTGTGGTGCTGGCAACTGGACCTTTTTTGGAACACCATTATTTTTGTCTTACTGAGATATACTGTCAGGGCCCAGGTCTGACAGAATCTGTGCAGAAGATCTAGGTGCTGCTGTAGGCCCTCCTTGGTTGGGGACAGAAGCTCCAGATCATCAGCAAACAGAAGACATTTGACTTCAGATTGTTGTAGGGTGAGGCCGGGTGCTGCAGACTTTTCTGATGTTCTCACCAATTCATTGATATATATGTTGAAGAGGGTGGGGCTTAAGCTGCATCTCTATCTCACCCCACGGCCCTGTGGAAAAAAATCTGTGTGTTTTTTGCCAATTTTAACCGCACACTTGTTGTTTGTGTTCATAATGTTATATGTTTTTCCCCCAACACCACTTTCCATCAATTTATAAAGCAGACCCTCATGCCAAATTGAGTCTAAATCTTTTTTTAAATCAAAACAGTATGAGAAGTCTTTGCCTTTGTTTTGGTTTGAATTGTTTGTCAATTAGGGTGTGCAGGGTAAACACGTGGTCTGTCATAAGGTAATTTGGTAAAAAGATAATTTGACATTTGCTCAGTACATTGTTTTACTGAGGAAATGTATGAGTCTGCTGTTAATAATAATGCAGATGATTTTCCCAAGGTTGTCATTGAAGCATATCTCCCTGTAGTCATTAGGGTCAAATTTGTCCCCACTTTTGTGGATTAGGGTGATCAGTCCTTGGTTCCAAATATTGGGGAAGATGCTAGAGCTGAGGATGATGTTAAAGAGTTTAAGCATTGCCACTTGGAATTTTTGTATATTTTATCATTTTATTTAGGATACCATCAACCACATAGGCCTTTTTGGGTTGGAGGGTTTGTATTTTGTCCTGTAGTTGTCACGCCCTGACCTTAGAGAGCCGTTTTATTTCTCTATTTGGTTAGGTCAGGGTGTGATGTGGGGTGGGCATTCTATGTTGTCTGTTTCTTTGTTTTTGGCAGAGTATGGTTCCTAATCAGAGGCAGATGTCTATCGTTGTCTCTGATTGGGAATCATACTTAGGCAGCCTTTTCCCACCTGTGTTTTGTGGTTAGTTGTTTTCTGTTTCGTATCTGTACCTGACAGAACTGTGTGCTTTCGTTTAATTTTTTTGTTATTTTGTTTGTGTGTTTTGGTGAAAATAAAACATCATGAACACTTTCCACGCTGCGCTTTGGTCTCATTCCGACGACAGCCGTTACAGTAGTTCATTCAATGTAATTGGAAAATCCAGTGGGTTCTGGTAGTCTTTAATAGTTGATTCTAAGACTGGTATTTGATCATGTATATGTTTTTGCTGTTTGTTCTTTGTTATAGAGCCAAAAAGATTGGAGAAGTGGTTTATCCATACATCTCCGTTTTGGACAGATAACTCTTCGTGTTGTTTAGAGTTTTCCAATGTCCCCAGAAGTGGTTAGATTCTATGGATTCTTCAATTACATTGAGCTGATGTCTGATGTGCTGTTCCTTCTTTTTCCGTAGTGTATTTCTGTATTGTTTTAGTGATTCACCATAATGATGGCTCAGGTTTTCTGGGTCTCTATGTTTTTGGTTGGATAGGTTTCTAAAAATTTTTCTTAGATTTTTGCCTTCTTCATCAAATTATTTGACATTTTTGTATTGTCTTAGGTTGTCTGCTTGAAATGTTTTGATTTGAGAAGCTGAGAGGTCAAATATACCGTTTAAGCTTTCTACTGCCAAGTTTACACCTTCACTATTACAGTGAAACATTTTGTCCAGGAAATTGTCTAGAAGGGACTGAATTTGTTGTTGCCTAATTGTTTTTTGGTATATTTCCACTATATTTTCCTTCCATCTACAGCATTTCTTTAATATTACTCAGTTCCTTTGGCTTTGATGCCTCATGATTGAGCATAGCTCTGTTCAAGTAGTGTTATTTTGCTATAATCTGATAGGGGTGTCAGTGGACTGACTGTGAATGCTCTAAAATACTCTGGGTTAAGGTCAGTGATAAAGTAGTCTACAGTACTACTGCCAAGAGATGAGCTATAGGTGTCCCTACCAAAGGAGTCCCCTCGAAGCCTATCATTGACTATGTACATACCCAGCGTCCGACAGAGCTGCAGGAGTTGTGACCCATTTCGTTGGTTATGCTGTCGTAGTTGTGTCTAGGGGGGCATATGGGAAGGGAATGCTGTCACCTCCAGGTAGGTGCTTGTCCCCCTGTGTGCTGAGGGTGTCAGGTTCTTATCCAGCTCTGGCATTTAGGTCGCCAGACTAGTACATGTCCTTTGGCCTGGAAATTGTTGATTTCCTCCTCTAGGATGGAGAAGCTGTCTTCATTAAAGTATGGGGATTCTATTGAGGGGATATAGGTAGCACACGAGGACATTTTCTCTGTTGAGATCATTTCCTTAATAATTTCTTGCCAGATGTAAAATGTTCCTGTTTTGACTAATTTAATAGAGTGGGTTAGGTCTGCTAAATACCAAATGTACATACCCCCTGAGTCTCTTCCCTGTTTCACACCTGGTGGTTTGATGGATGGGTCTACCAGCTCTCTGTAACCTAGAGGGCGACCAGTGGGTCCATCTCCTTTATACCATGTCTCTCTCTCACTCTCTCTCTCCCTGTTGTTCTCTCTACCCTGTCCCCTCTCTCTCTTTTCAGGATGACTGAGATTGGCATGTTAACATTATTGGATCAAAATGAAAGAATTAACAAATATACATATGGTTTTCTATATTTTCCATACTCTGTCTCTCTCCTCTCTCTCTGTCCCCCCTCGTCCCTGATCCATTCACACATCACAGTTTACGGGTTCACTTGTCTCCACTCCACACATTCCCAACGTGGTCTCTCTGCGTGTTTATCTTGGTGTTCTCCCTTCCCTACCCCCTCTGTCCATCGTTTTCCTGACTCATGTCTCTCTCCTTCTCTCTCACAGATGACTGAGATTGGTATGTTAACATTATTGGATTAAAATTACAGAATAAACAAATATACATACATATTGTTTTCTATATTTCCCATACTCTGACACTCAACATGAGCAATGACACAGAAAATGTTTCAATTATGCATTTTGCCTCCGAAGAAATCTAGGACTTGATTGAGCATTAATGTAATTTAATGCATTTTCCATTTTGGGTTTACACTAAAATCATCAGGAGGAAATCATTTGGTTGTACTTCAATCTAGAGTTGCTCTGACGTAAAACGAGGAATGAAAGATATTTTAGATCCCACTGGAATTACAGAGGAGCTCCTCTGATGATTTATTTCTTTTAGAAGGATTTTACCTCAAGATATGGAACCAGCGTGGAGCAGCGAGAAAGCGAGAGAGTGTGTGTGTTTATGTGTGTGCAGAGTACAGCAGCTCCAGTTGGCTCCAGGACAAAGGGAGAGAGTATGCTGTTTATTACTGCAGATGTGGTATAGGGAGGAGGACAGCTGATTGCGGTCACAGGACTATCAGAAACCATCTGCACTTTCAGCCGCATGCAGACAGGGCTGCTGACAAGACAACAACTCCCACTCAGGACATGGGAAAAACAGTATCTGTGTCCTAAACGCCACCAAATTCCCTTTTATGACGCACCACTTAAAGCCGCAATATGTGACTTTGTTGACGACCCGACCAAATTCACATCACATATTCACAATGTGTGTTATAGATATGTCATTCTCATTGAAAGCAAGTCTAAGAAGTGGTAGATTTGTTCTATGTGTGCTATTTCTATACTTCCCGTTCTTAAGTTTCTTTTTTGCATCGTTTACTGTGCATCTTTTACACCAGCTTCAAACTGCTGAAAATGCAATGTTTTTGGTTATGGAAAATACATTTCACAGCGGTTTAGATGGGAAAGTGATTTTCTACACTAAAAACGTTATTTTTTTGTCACATAAACTGAAATTAAGCGAACTAATAGAATTTTAGCAACCAGGAAATGGCAGAGTTATTTCTGCATAGTGCATACCTTAAATAAATAGACAGTACCAGTCAAAAGTTTGGACACACCTACTCATTCAAGGGTTTTTGTTTATTTGTATTATTTTATACATTGTAGAATAATAGTGAAGACATCAAAACTATGAAATAACACATACGGAATCACATAGGAACCAAAAAAGTGTTAAACAAGTCAAAACATATTTTATATTTGAGATTCTTCAAAGTAGCTACCCTTTGCCTTGACGATAGCATGCACACTCTTGGCATTCTATCAAGCAGCTTCATGAAGAATGCTTTGACAACAGTCTTGAAGGAGTTCCCACATATGCTGAGCACTTGTTGGCTGCTTTTCCTTCACTCTGCAGTCCAACACATTCCAAAACATCTCAATTGGGTTGAGGTCGGGTGATTGTAGAGGCCAGGTCATCTGATGCAGCACTCCATCACTCTCCTTCTTGGTCAAATAGCCCTTACACAGCCTGGAGGTGTGTTTTGGGTCATTGTCCTGTTGAAAAACAAATGACAGTCCCACTAAGCGCAAACCAGATGGGATGGTGAATCGCTGCAGAATGCTGTGGTAGCCATGCTGGTTACGTGTACCATGAACTCTAAATAAATCACAGAGTGTCACCAGCAAAGCACCACCACGCTCTCCATGCTTCACGGTGGGAACCACACATGTAGAGATCATCCATTCACCTACTATGCGTCTCACAAAGACACAGCGATTGGAACCAAAAATCTAACAGTTTGACTCATCAGACCAAAGGACAGATTTCCACCAGTCTAATGTCCATTGCTTGTGTTTCTTGGCCAAAGCATGTATTTTCTTCTTATTTGTGTCCTTTAGTAGTGGTTTCTTTGCAGCATTTCGACCATGAAGGCCTGATTCACGCAGTCTCCTCTGAATCTTTCTCAAATTATTACCATGCTCACAAGGTATGACTCCAAACACCCAGAAAAGTCTACTCTTCTCGATGTTATCCTCACAAATAATCCTGATAGGTATCAGTCTGGTGTTTTCTGTAATGACCTTAGTGATCACTGTTTTACAGCCCGTGTTTGTAATGGCTGCTCAGTGAAACGACCTCTCCTGATGTCATAGACGCTTGCTAAAAAAAACTTTAATGAGCAAGTCTTCCTTCATGAACTGGCCTCTGTAAGATGGTATAGAATCAGCTTGATCCCCCCCTGTCGAAGACGCTTGGAACTTCTTTTTTGATATTTTCAGTGGTATTGTTCACAAACACACCCCCATAAAGAAAATGAGAATTAAAACAGGTTTCAGCCCCTGGTTCGACCGTGATCTTGCAGAGTTACTCCAACTCAAGAATTGCATTTGGCGAAAGGCACGGCACACGCATAGTCAGGCTGACTGGCTCTCATTAAGGCAAATGAGAAATAAGTGCACTCAGGCTATCCGGGAAGGCCAAAGTTAGTTACTTTAAGGAGCAGTTCTCTGTCTGTGGGTCTAACCCCAAGAAGTTCTGGAAAACAGTTAAAGACCTGGAGAATAAACTCTGCTCCTCACAGCTACCCATGTCCCTTAATTTTGATGATGCGGTTGTTACTGACAAGAAGCACATGGCTGAACTCTTTAATCAGCACTTCATTAAGTCAGGATTCTTATTTGACTCAGCCATGCCTCCTTGCCCATCCAACATTTCCTCATCTCCTCGACCCCTTCTAATGCGACTAGCCCAGATGCTCCTCCCTCTTTTTCCCCTGCCCCGCTACAAAGTTTCTCCCTGCAGGCGGTCACTGAGTCAGAGGTGCTAAAGGAGCTCCTTAAACTTGACCCCAAAAAACCATCTGGGTCAGATGGTTTAGACCCTTTCTTCTTTAAGGTTGCTGCCCCTATCATCGGCAAACCTGTCTCTCCTCTCTGTGGAGGTTCCCATTGCAAGGCAACCACGGTTCATCCTTTATTTAAAGGGGGAGATCAAGCTGATCCTAACTGTTATAGGCCTATTTCTATTTTGCCCTGTTTATCAAAAGGGATCGAAAAACTTGTCAATAATCAACTGTCTGGCTTTCTTGATGTCTATAGTATTTCCTTCTGGTATGCAATCTGGTTTCCGCTCAGGTTATGGATGCGCCACTGCAACCTTAAAAGGTCCTCAATGATGTCACCATTGCCCTTGATTCTAAGCAATGTTGTGCTGCTATTTTTATTGACTTGGCCAAAGTTTTTTATATACGGTAGACCATTCCATTCTTGTGGGCCGGCTAAGGAGTATTGGTGTCTCTGAGGGGTCTTTGGCCTGGTTTGCTAAATACCTCTCTCAAAAAGTGCAGTGTATAAAGTCTGAACATCTGCTGTCTCAGCCACTGCCTGTCACCAAGGGAGTACCCCAAGAATTGATCCTAGGCCCCACGCTCTTCTCAATTTACAACAACATAGCTCAGGCAGTAGGAAGCGCTCTCATCCATTTATAGGCAGATGATACAGTCTTACACTCAGCTGGCCCCTCCCTGGATTTTGTGTTAAATGCTCTACAACAAAGCTTTCTTAGTGTCCAACAAGCTTTCTCTGCCCTTAACCTTGTTCTGAACACCTCCAGAAACAAAGGTCATGTGGTTTGGTAAGAAGAATGCCCCTCTCCCGACAGGTGTGATTACCCCCTCTGAAGGTTTAGAGCTTGAGGTAGTCACCTCATACAAGTACTTGGGAGTATGGCTAGATGGTACACTGTCCTTCTCTCAGCACATTTCAAGCCGGAGGCTAAAGTTCAATCTAGACTTGGATTCCTCTATCGTAATGGCTCCTCTTTCACCCCAGCTGCCAAACGAACCCTGATTCAGATGACCATCCTACCCATGCTAGATTACGGAGACATAATCTATAGATCGGCAGGTAAGAGTGCTCTCGAGCGGCTAGATGTTCTTTACCATTCGGCCATCAGATTTGCCACCAATGCTCCTTATAGGACACATCACTGCATTCTATACTCCTCTGTAAACTGGTCATCTCTGTATACCCGTCGCAAGACCCACTGGTTGATGCTTATTTATAAAACCCTCTTAGGCCTCACTCCCCCCTATCTGAGATATCTACTGCAGCCCTCATCCTCCACATACAACACCTGTTCTGCCAGTCACATTCTGTTAAAGATCCCCAAAGCTCGTCTTTTCAGTTCGCTGCAGCTAGCGACTGAACGAGCTGCAACAAACTCTCAAACTGGACAGTTTTATCTCAATCTCTTCATTCAAAGACTCAATCATGGACACTCTTACTGACAGTTGTGGCTGCTTTGCGTGATGTAATGTTGTCTCTACCTTCTTGCCCTTTGTGCTGTTGTCTGTGCCCAATAATGTTTGTACGATGTTTTTTGCTGCTACCATGTTGTGATTCTGCCATGTTGTGTTGCTACCATGTTGTTGTCATGTTGTGTTGCTACCTTGTAGTGTTGTAATGGGTTGCTGCCTTGCTATGTTAAGTCTCTCTTTACGTCGTGTTGTGTTGTCTCTCTTGTCGTGATGTGTGTTTTGTCCTATATTTTATTTCATTTATTTAATTTTATTATCCCAGCCCCCGTCCTCGCAGGAGACCTTTTGCCTTTTGGTAGGCTGTCATTGTAAATAAGAGTTTGTTCTTAACTGACTTGCCTAGTTAAAGGTTAAATAAAAAAAACTGTTAATGTTGAGATGTATTTATTACTTGAACTCTGTGAAGCATTTATTTGGGCTGCAATCTGAGATGCAGCTAACTCTAATGAACTTATCCTCTGCATCAGAGGTAACTCTGGGTCTTCCTTTCCTGTGTGCGGTCCTCATGAGAGCCAGTTTCATCAAAGCGCTTGATGGTTTTTGCAACTGCACTTGAAGAAACTTTCAAAGTTCTTTAAATTTTCTGGATTGATTGACCTTCATGTCTTAAAGTAATGATGGATTGTTGTTTCTCTTTGCTTATTTGAGCTGTTCTTGCCATAATATGGACTTGGTCTTTTACCAAATAGGGCTATCTTCTGTATACCACCCCTACCTTTTCACAACACAACTGATTGGCTCAAACACATTAAGGAGGACATAAATTCCACAAATTAACTTTTAACAGGCACACCTGTTAATTGAAGAGAGAATGGTTGAGAGAATGCCAACAAAGGGTTGCTACTTTGAAGAATCCTAACCCTAAATGGAAACTGAAACCTGGACATTGATTCAGCCTTAATATTAACTCCTGCAGAATTAAGTATTTCTTGCAGTAAAATGATACACCAAATGTAGGCTACATCTTTACTTTGCTTTCTTTCAGCATCTTGAGAGAATGTGAATGCACATTTAGCATCTCTACTGACGGTATCTATCTTTATTAGCGTCATAAAAGCTAGTAGTAGCCTATTTCAGCCACATACAATATGCATCCAAGCAGAACTGAAATCTTTCACAGCCTTCTATTTCCTTACAACCGGTTTAAATTATGTCATTTGGAAATGTAACATTTTTTTTTTTATTGCATTTTCATACTGGTCCCTAAATGTCTTCCCTCTGCAAAATAAGCATTTTCTATATTAGCGGGTTAGGGTCAGGTGTGGGTGAGCCTCAGATTTTCACTTTATAGTCGGGCGGTTGCGGATGGGTTATTAGCAATTGCAGGCGACTGTGGGTGAACAAACAGCTGACCCGCACACCACTAACAGGAACGCGACCATTGTAACATCTTCAGACTCCTTACCAATCTCATAAAGATGGTAGACTGCTGAAAGTTTCATTTGAATTACCAAAGGTCATAGTAATGTACATCTTGCAGTAAACCATGTACATCTTGAAGTAGCCTCTGCCGAGTCCTCAACCACCGGATGTTCCCGTTTTCAGGGGAAATGGAAAGAGAGCCTGTGACATGACTACCACTTTTGGACGTTAACAAGGCACACTCCATCTCAACTTCTCTTCCACGTTTACTGGATTGGTTGAAAAGTGCAGACGAGAACCTCCGCAACGTTTTTTTTCTCCTCGACAAGAATCTAGTTGCAGACGTTTCTTTTACGCCTTCTACGTTATGTTACTTCAAGATTAGCTTCTCTCTTTTGTCATATCCTTTTCTCCATCTTTAAATTAAGTGTATAGCCTACTGCTATCATCCCCCTCCGCTCATCCTCCCCTCTCTTTCTATATGCATACAGTACCACCTCTCCCTTTTTTTCTTTATTTCTCTTTCACTTTGTCTTCCCCTCCTCTGTTTCTTTCTCGCTTCATCCCAACTCCATTTTCTCTCCCCTCCCTCTCTCTGTGGCTCTCTTTGACCACTAATGGAATGCATGGTATTTCCTCCTCTCCTCCCCCTCTCTCTCCACCCCCTCTCAATCGCTCTCTCTTTCTATCCTCCCTCACTTGAGCCCACTGCCTCTCAGTAATGAAATGTCAACTTTGACATTTGTAAAATTAGTACTCCCATCAACATGTCTTTTGTTGGGCTATAGGAACTAACAGTTAGTATAGCATACCGTCTTGTTGAGTATGTTGATTAAGCAAACAACCAATCTACGCCTCCCCACTGACCATTCACCCTATCCTCTCCTCTCTCTCCCCCCTTTCTCCCTCTCTGTACCTCTTCTCTCTCTCTCTCCCTCTTCTCTCCTTCCTTCCTCGTCTCATCCCCTCTCTCATTCTTGCTCTCCATCTGTCTCCCCTCTCTCTCTGACTGTATCCTCTGTATTTATTGATAAGGTCTTTCACCTTACTTCATACTTCCTATATCTTGCCCTCTTTTGGCTCTTTCTCTCTATCCTCACATCCCTTTTTCCAGGATCGTTGCAAGTAATTCCACAGATTTATATTTTGTCTTCCATCTCTCCCCATCAGGAATGGGGTCAATTCAAATTGAAGGCAGTCAATTCAGGAAGTGAAAAACATTTAACTTTTGAAATAAATATCTTCAACTTTTCCGGTTTTTTTTGAGAAGTCGTTGAAAATAGCTGCCTTTTTTTCAATTATTAGATTGAAATTTCAGTTTACTTCCAGAATTGACTGACTTAAATTTGATTTGACCCCAACCCTATTCCCCATGTAATATGGGCCTTCAAATATCCCTATTGGAATGAATTGGAGAGTGCCTGCTGCCTGCATTAACAGCATATGAAGACATTTGCTTTGGCAGCAACGTATAACAATGCAGTATAAGAAGGGATAGAGACGTATACATTTTCACTTACTAGATTTTTCAACTCTGCCCTTCCCTCTCTCTCCATCTCTATACATTTAGCTGTATTTCTGTCTAACCCTCTATTCATCCCTCACTCAAGCAAATCCAAAAGTTATATCACCATAGCAAGAGCTGCCTTCTGCAAAAATTCCCAATGATATTCAATTAATACTGTTTTGGTAGAGGAGTACAAACAAATGTTTCTGAAAAAGCAGAAAGGGAGATGCAAGGAGAGGGACAACCAGACAGAGAGTGATAGAGCAGAGAGAAAAGGGGGGATTAGAGGTGAAGCGGCTGCTATCCAAACAGTCAACCAGAGAGAAAGAAGAAAAACAGAAAGACAGAGAAAGAGAGAGCCGTAGCTAGATGGGCACACATGCACATGGACAGATGTAAATGGATAGAGATGGAGAGAGAGACAGACAAAGACCTGGTTAACAAAGCGAGACTGGGACAGACAAACAGATAGGCAGCCAGACAGAAGGACAGACAGACAGGCAGCAAGGGGGACAGGCAGAGAGGTAGACAGACAAACAGGCAGCCAGAAAAACAAACAGACAGACAGTCAGAGAAACAGACAGACAGAGAAACAGACAGACAGGCAGAGAGATAAACAGACAGAGAGGAAGAAAGACAAACAGGAAGCAAGAGAGACAAACAAACAAATAAACAGACATGTTGGGGTGAAACACAACGGGACAGTGCAGGAAATATGTGAAACAGGTAGCAGGTATGCAGGAGAGAGAGAGAGAGAAATAGATCACCATGGTAACACTGAAACGAGTGAGAGCAGAGGTAAGAGGGAGAAGAGGAAGCATGCATGCAGTCCCCATGGTAACTGAAAAGGAGGAATCCTGAGTGAGAGAGAGATAGACAAAAAAAACACAAAAAACACACAAAAATACTAATTGTGAGATTCTCCTGTGATGTCACTCAAATCTCTACAGAGGATGTTATATAAAACATAAAAGATATAGCAACAACAAATTAATAACATTTGTTAAATCATCCAATTGGGAAATGGGAAAGAAGCCGTTATAAGCCGTTACACAAGATTTCACATGCAGGGTCCATATCATTCCGCAGAAATCCTGCATATGCCATTTAGCTAAGCTTAATAGACACTGGAATAGGCCGGTACATTTTTGGTGAACCTGAATTTTTCCTGTCCTCTCCGCCGCTAAAGCTGTCAAATCCTCCCACGTTTCTAGTTTGACCAGCTATTTTCAGCAACTGATATTTTTGAATTCAGTTGTCATATTGGCAGGTTTGCTAGCAACAAACTATTTAGCTAGCATCTAGCCTAGTGCTTGATATGCAATGCAATTTCCTCGTAATGGACAGTCAGTGTTGACAAGTGTCCTGACAAGGCGGCAAACTTTTCTAACCTATCCCAGAAAAAAATCTGGAATTATCATCTCATTATTATGTGTGTTAATAGTTAATAATTATGAATGTTAATAGAAAACAGCTACTTTGCTGTTATTCTGGCTGAGAGGTAGTGACTCTGTTAGCCATAGCTAGCTGGCCAGTTAGCAAGCAAGGGATAGGAATATTGCCAGCAAGCATGGCAATGGAACTTAAAGAAAGAATGACTGGGTAGCGTCGCTAGCAACCAAAAGATGAGAAAGTATGAATTTGCTTATATAAATGAAAATATCTGCGAAAAATACAGTTAAAGTCGGATGTTTACATACACCTCAGCCAAATACATTTAAACTCAGTTTTTCACAATTCCAAACATTTAATCCGAGTAAAATTACCTGTCTTAGGTCAGTTAGGATCACCACTTTATTTTAAGAACGTGAAATGTAAGAATAATAGTAGAGAGAATGATTTATTTAAGCTTTTATTTATTTCATCACATTCCCAGTGGGTCAGAAGTTTATATACAGTCAATTAGTATTTGGTAGCATTGCCTTTAAATTGTTGAACTTGGGTCAAACTTTTTGGGTTGACTTCCACAAGCTTCCCACAATAAGTTGGGTGAATTTTGGCCCATTCCTCCTGACAGAGCTGGTGTAACTGAGTCAGGTTTGTAGGCCTCCTTGCTCACACACGCTTTTTCAGTTCTGCCCACACATTTTCTATAGGATTGAGGTCAGGGCTTTGTGATGGCCACTCCAATACCTTGACTTTGTTGTCCTTAAGCCATTTTGCCACAACTTTTGAAGTATGCTTGGGGTCATTGTTCATTTGGAAGACTCATTTGCGACCAAGCTTTAACTTCCTGACCGATGTCGTGAGATGTTGCTTCAATATATCCACAACATTTTCCTCCCTCATGATGCCATCTATTTTGTGACGTGCACCAGTCCCTCCTGCAGAAAAGCACCCCCACAACTTGATGCTGCCTCCCCCGTGCTTCACGGATGGGATGGTGTTCTTCGGCTTGCAAGACTCCCCTTTTTCCTCCAAACATAATGATGGTCATTATGGCAAAACAGTTATATTTTTGTTTCATCAGACCAGAGGACATTTCTCCAAAAAGTGCGATCTTTGACACCATGTGCAGTTGCAAAACGTAGTCTGTCTTTTTTATGGCGGTTTTGGAGCAGTGGCTTCTTCCTTGCTGAGCGGCCTTTCAGGTTATGTCGATATAGGACTCATTTTACTGTGGACATAGATACTTTTGTACCTGTTTCCTCCAGCATCTTCACAAGGTCCTTTGCTGTTGTTCTGGGATTGATTTGCACTTTTCCAACCATCATCTCTAGGAGACAGAACGCCTCTCCTTCCTGAGCGGAGTGATGGCTGCGTGGTCCCATGGTGTTTATACTTGTGTACTATTGTTTGTACAGATGAACGTTGTAACTTCAGGCATTTGGAAATTGCTCCCAAGGATGAACCAGACTTGTGGAGGTCTACAAAAAAAATTCAGAGGTCTTGGCTGATTTCTTTTGATTTTCCCATGGTGTCAAGCAAAGAGCCACTGAGTTTGAAGGTAGGCCTTGAAATACATCCACAGCTACACCTCCAATTGACTCAAATGATGTCAATTAGCCTATCAGAAGCTTCTAAAGCCATGACATAATTCTCTGGAATTTTCCAAGCTGTTTAAAGGCACAGTCAACTTAGTGTATGTAAACTTCTGACCCACTTGAATTGTGATACAGTGAATTATACGTGAAATAATCTGTCTGTAAACAATTGTTGGAAAAATGACTTGTGTCACGCACAAAGTAGATGTCCTAACCGACATGCCAAAACTATAGCTAGTTAGCAAGAAATTTGTGGAGTGGTTGAAAAATTAGTTTTAATGACTCCAACATAAGTGTATGTAAACTTCCGACTTCAACTGTAAGTATTTCTACTGGTAAATGTGTGCTTCGATATATTGTTCTCTTTGGCAACTGTGGTGTTAGTCCCGTGTGGCTCAGTTGGTAGAGCATGGCGTTTGCAATGCCAGGGTTGTGGGTTCAATTCCCATGGGGGACCAGTACGGGGAAAAAAATGTATGAAATGTATGCATTCACTATTGTAAGTCGCTCTGGATAAGAGCGTCTGCTAAATGACTAAAATGTTAAAAAAGTGGGATAAACGTCTCTGTTCTGTACATTACCTTGGAGAAATGAACTCGGCTCCACCTTGTCCCACATTATTTCTGAGGTAACGTACAGAACGGCAGCGTTTATCCCTTACATAATGAATGCCCTTCAAGCCAATCAGAAACGAGTACTCAACAATGCCATATAAGCACATACCCCATAATTACAAAGCAAAAACAGTTTTTGACATTTTTGTAAAATGTAAAATTTTTGTAAAACACGGAAATATCACATTTACATAAGTATTCAGACTCAGTACTTTGTTGAAGCATCTTCGACAGCGATTACAGGCTCGAGACTTCTTGGGTATGACGCTACAAGCTTGCCACACCTGTATTTGGGGAGTTTCTCCCATTCTTCTCTGCAGATCCTTTCAAGCTCTGTCAGGTTGGATGGGGAGCGTTGCTCTCAGCGATTTTCAGGTCTCTCCAGAGCTGTTCGATAGGGTTCAAGTCCGGGCTCTGGCTGGGCCACTCAAGAACATTCAGAGACTTGTCCCGAAGCCACTCCTGCGTTGTCTTGGCTGTGTGTTTAGGGTCGTTGTCCTGTTGGAAGGTGAACCTTCGCCCCAGTCTGAGGTCCTGAGGGCTCGGGAGCAGGTTTTCATCAAAGATATCTCTGTACTTTGCTCCGTTCCATTTTCCTTCAATCCTGACTAGTCTCCCTGTCCCTGCCGCTGAAAAACATCCCCGCAGCATGATGCTGCCACCACCATGTTCCACCGTAGGGATGGTGCCGGGTTTCCTCCAGACGTGATGCTTGGCATTCAGGCAAAATAGTTCAATCTTGGTTTCATAAGACCAGAGAATCTTGTTTCTCATGGCCAGAGTCCTTTAGGTGCCATTTGGCACCAAGAGGGCTGTCATGTGCCTTTTACTGAGGAGTGGCTTCCGTATGGCCACTCTACCATAAAGGCCTGATTGGTGGAGAGTTGCAGAGATGGTTGTCCTTCTGGAAGGTTCTCCCATCTCCACAGAGGAACTCTGGAGCTCTGTCAGAGTGACCATTGGGTTCTTGTTCACCTCCCTGACCAAGGCCATTCTCTCCCGATTGCTCAGTCTGGCCGGGTGGCCAGCTCTAGGAAGAGTCTTGGTGGTTCCAAACTTCTTCCATTTAAGAATGATGGAGGCCACTGTGCTCTTGGGGACCCTCAATGCTGAAAATAAAATGTTTTACCCTTCCCCAGATCTGTGCCTCGACAGAGTCCTGTCTCGGAGCTATACGGACAATTCCTTCGACCTCATGGCTTGGTTTTTGCTCTGACATGCACTGTCAACTGTGGGACCTTAATCATGTCCAATCAACTGAATTCACCACAGGTGGACTCCAATCAAGTTGTAGAAACATCTCAAGGATGATCAATGGAAACAGGATGCACTTGAGCTCAATTTCGAGTCTCATAGCAAAGGTTCGGAATACTTACGTAAATAAGGTATTTTTATAGTTTGTATAAATGTGCAAACATTTCTAAAAACCTGTTTTCGCCTTGTCATTATGGGGTATTGTGTGTATATTGATGAGGAAAATAATTAATTGAATCCATTTTAGAATAAGCCCTTATGTGGGAAAAGTGCGGGAAAAGTCAAGGGGGCTGAATACTTTCCGATGCACTGCATTCTATATATTCTATGCACATTTCATGCCAATACATCCCAAACGATAGAGCACTGCGAAGGTAATGTGGGTGTGTTTTGGACGACAGCACCCAGCAGCAGACAGACACAGAGACTTAATCCCAAATGGCTCCCTATTCCCTTTATAGTGCACTACATTTGACCACGGGCCCTGGTCAAGCGCAATATAAAAAGAATCGGGTGCCATTTGGGATGGAGTCAGAGAGATTAAATGAGTAAAGCATCTTGACCTGTCTAAATGTGCTGAGCTCAGGGAGGCATGGTGGCAGACAAACAGAACCTGCATCCCAAATTGCACCATATTCCTTATATACTGCACTACTTTTAATCAGAGCCCTTTAGTGCACTATAAAGAGGACAGGGTGCCATTTGGGACACACTCGGACAATCATCAAGGTGCCTACAAATAAATAACCTGCAGATCTACAAGATGAGAGATAACAGCCTGGACTTAATGACACACAGCACATGGCAATAGGAGCACAATAGGAGCTAAAGATACATAGGCATTGCTATTAGCCAGCTGGTATAGATGACAGCAAAATGGACCTGGCCAGTAAAAAAACAATTAATCTGGAATAAATATCTGGAATAAGAAACTGAAATAAATATCTGAAATAAGAGATTTGAATAAATATCTGGAATACAAAACTGGAAAAACGATATGTTGTGTATTCACCATTAAATAATCTTAGAAGGAAAGACAGAGAGATAAAATGATTTCAAAGAAAATAAGCTGTCTTAATAGGACATTGATGACTCACGCAAACCCATTGACATTGCCTTCGAGAGTTGAATAAATTAGAATCACCAGATAAAAAATGTAAATATCGAAGAAAAAAAAAAAATATTGAAAAAATGAAAATAATGGATAGAATAACTTAAAAGTAAAAGTGAGTAGTACAGATTTTTAATGCAGATAAAATTGAGCAGCCATATTCATTCAATCATACAAAAAACCCTACACTCTTAGAAAAAGAGGTTCCAAAAAGGTTATTCGGCTTTCCCTGTGGGAGAACCCTTTGAAGAACCCTTTTGGGTTCCAGGTAAAACCCTTTTTGTGTTCCATGTAGAACCCCCTTATATGGAACCCTTTAGGTTCTAGGTAGAACTTTTTTAAATAAAAGTTTAAACTTGCAAAAATCCACCCTTGCATTGAAATCCAAATCAGTTTCACAGAGTAAACACTGTTGAATTCGTCCATCAGAGTTGGGGTAAATTCGGAATTTAATTAAATTCCACCCATGAATTTAAATTCACATTTGAATTTGAATTGGCCACACTCCACATGAAGCAGACTTTAAATATGATTTTTATTAAAGGAAGTAGAATTGAATTCAAACCAATTCAAAGAAATTCAACTGGGATATGAAACATATGAGTCTCATTCCTTTGACAAATATTTTGCCAAAAGCATCTGCCATCTTACTAAAGAAAACAGATACCATTTTAAATATTAGTTTGATAGCTCAAAGATGTCAAACAGTATTTTATTTATATTTTTGTCATTAGATGTTAGGTTGTTCCCTTCCATCCTGGAGTGTGATCTAATGCATTCTGGGCAACAACAAAAAAAAATATTTGAAATATTTAATAACATGTAAGTGAATTATGAATTATTTTAGACAACCTAAAACATCTTCTTAGAATATTTCCAGACTACTACTTATACAAAAAAAAATAATGAAATGTTTAAATAATATGTTAAAACATAGTACTGATTACCATACATGATGTCAAAAGGTATGGAATAAATGATCCATTAGAATTTCAAGTAATTTCATTGAATTCAATTCTACTTCCTTTTATTCAAATTCAATGCAAATTCTGCTTCCTATGGGGTGTGGCCAATTGAAATTCAATTCAAAATTCTATAATTTAATTGGAATTAAAGACCAATTCGCAAATCAATTCAGAATTGACCCCAACCCTGTCGTCCATTACTGTGCATATAATGTAAGTGACATAGTAAAAATCCCATGCAGTCAGTGCATGTTACATTGACTTGCTATATCGCCCTAGTTTCAGTTCAGTTCGTCTTTACAGTTTAAAGAGAATTTATTCAATTCAAGAATAGGCTATATTTGACGACTAACTAGTCTTAAAAGGTCTTATCCAAAAATGTACAGTATAGATGATGTTTCCTATCAAAGCTTTTGACTATCATCTTTGAACTAAAGGGTGATCGAGAGGGAGAACTAAAATGTATTTTTAAATAGCGACACTAATTACACCAGATTAAGTAATAGTGTGGGGAATTGTCTGAAAATATATTTCCCAAAACATTTGTTTTAAAACCCCATTAAAATCACCCAAGTCAATTTTGAAAATGGGTTAACTTTGGAATTGCTGTTTTGAGTGAAGAAGTTCCAGACATTTTCTGCAAAAATTCTGTTGTGAATAATACGATCACACTACGCATAATGAGGCTATTGTTTAGTACTGATATAAAATTTACAAAATTGACTTGAATATATTGAATATGTTGAATATATACAGTTTATTATATTCTAAATAGCCCATGGCAATTTAAATATATAATAGTAAATGTGCTTGCTATGATGATATCTACAAGTATTAAACTATGAGACACAAACTTAGAATTGAGAAACAGATCTTGAGTACAATTGTGACTTGGGGAGACAAACCGTGACATTTGTGGACAGAAATCTATTAACTCTGAGTCCCCTATCAATTCTCTCTTCTCTCCCCTCTTTCCCTCCCTAATCCTCTCTCTCTCCCCTCTGTGGTGGGGTCACCTATGGTCAGAGCTGAAGCTGGACTACCAGAACTTTGCCTCTTCTCCTTTACCATGTGCAGTGCAGCATAATCCATTTCATGAATGCCTTTCCATTCCTCCATCCGTTCGTTTCTTCTTTGCCCTGTACTGTAGATTCCACACACAACCCACTCTTCTTTCCCCTCCTCCACTCCTCTCTCAAACACCTGCACTTGACTATGTTGCCTTTTTACATGTATCTATATATGTATTTTCTCCTAAATTTCTTTAAGTCCCTTTCTCCCTCTGTGTGTTGCTACGGAAACCGTCTCTCCAGCGCTGCACCTCTCTCTCTCTCCCTCCCTCACTCCCGCCACTGGTTAGTTGGTTGCTATAGAAACAGACTTATTGTATTATATTTAAGATTGAAAGAAAATGATATTTCTCTCTCTCTATTGCTCGCTCTTTCTTTCTACCCCACATCTCTGCCTCTATCATCAGTACATGCTATTTTCTTTCTATTTGGCTCTCACGCCTGCCTTGTTAAAAAAAACACACACACATACTGCCCAGGGAGATGTAAAGCCATCCTTACGTGAAACAATGACACACAAATCTCCTACTGTGGTGACATCATCTCCGCCTCACCCAAAAGTTTATATCATAACTTCATTTATCAAGGCTGCATCCCCTATTCACTTTACAGTGCACCACTTTTGACAAAGACACATAAGGACTATACAGTGAATAGGGTGCCATTTGGGATGCACACTAAGATAATGACATCACTATACCCTCTACGATCAACGGTGTCTCAGTCTTATCTTTCTCCTCTACAGAGATGTCATCTCTACTGTCACACTGATAACCCATAACACAATTCGCTACCCTCCCACTGTTCAGTCTTAGTGTTATTCACTGATCATCATCAGTCAGTCTTACTACAAACATGAGGCAAATGTAGTGTGCTACATAAGAAATAGGGTGCCATTTTGGACACAGAAGGGGGCGCATTTGAGAACCCTGTTGTCAAAGTGTGTTGGATTATGATGTAAAAAAATTGTCTGACTTGCACCTGCGTGTCGACTGCATGAACATTACAAAAAGTCAGTGACAAGTTTCTGCAGTAGCTCCACCAAATTCATCCTTTCGTCATCGCCTGCATTTTGGTAGGCTTTAATGTAAACCAATCATTAGTTTTTGTTTTTACCCATTCAAACGTAAACAAAGACATGACTGAAACTGGAAAAAACTTTGGCATGATTCATGTATACATTGCACACATATGTTATACAGTGCATTCGAAAGTATTTAGACTCCTTCACCTTTTCAACATTTTGTTACTTTACAGCCTTAATCTAAAATGGATTAAATTGTTTTTCTCCTCTTCAATCTACAAACAATACCCCATAATGACAAGGTAAAAACTGGGTTTCAGACATTTTTACAAATGTATTACAAATAAAACATTGAAATATCACATTTACATAACTATTCAGACCCTTTATTTAGTACTTTGTTGAAGCACCTTTGGCAGTAATTACAGCCTCAAGTCTTCTTGGGTATGACGCTACAAGCTTGGCACACCTGCATTTGAGGACTTTCTCCCATTCTTCTCTGCAGAACCTCTCAAGCTCTGTCAGGTTGGATGGGGAGCGTCGCAACACAGCTATTTTCAAGTCTCTCCAGAGATGTTCGATCGGGTTCAAGTCCGGGCTCTGGCTGGCGCACTCAAGGACATTCAGAGACTTGTCCCGAAGCCACTGCTGCGTTGTCTCGGCTGTGTACCTAGGGTCATTGTCTTGTTGGAAGGTGAACCTTCGCCCCAGTCTGAGGCTCCGCGCTGGAGAAGGTTTTCATCGAGGATCTTTCTGGACTTTGTTCCGTTTATCTTTCCATCAATTCTGACTAGTCTCCCAGTCCCTGCCTTTGAAAAACATCCCCACAGCATGATGCTGCCACCACCATAATTCACCGTATTGGCCAGGTGATGAGCGGTGCCTGGTTTCCTCCAGACATGATGCTTGGCATTCAGGACAAAGAGTTCAATCTTTGTTCTCATGGTCTGAGAGTCCTTTAGGTGCCTTTAATTGAGTGGCTTCCATCTGGCCACTCTACCATAAAGGCCTGATTGGTGGAGTGCTGCAGAGATGGTTGTCCTTCTGGAAGGTTCTCCCATCTCCACAAAGGAACTCTGATGCTCTGTCAGAGTGACCATCAGTTTCTGGGTCACTTCCCTGACAAAGGCCCTTCTTCCCCGATTGCTCAGTTTGGCAGTGCGGCCAGCTCTAGGAAGAGTCTTGGTGGTTCCAAACTTCTTCCACTTAAGAATGACGGAGGCCACTGTGTTCTTGGGGACCTTCAATAATACAGACATGTTTTGGTACACTTCCCCAGATCTGTGCCTTGACACAATCCTGTCTCGGAGCTCTATGGATAATTCCTTCGACCTCATGGCTTGGTTTTTGCTCAGTTCATCTTTCCTTCGATCCTGACTAGTCTCCCAGTCCCTGCTGCTGAAAAACATCCCGGAGCCCTCAGGACCTCAGACTGGGGCGAAGGTTCACCTTCCAACAGGACAAGGACCCTAAACACACAGCCAAGACAACGCAGGAGTGGCTTCGGGACAAGTCTCTGAATGTTCTTGAGTGGCCCAGCCAGAGCCCGGACTTGAACCCTATCGAACAGCTCTGGAGAGACCTGAAAATAGCTGAGAGCAACGCTCCCCATCCAACCTGACAGAGCTTGAGAGGATCTGAAGAGAAGAATGGGAGGAACTCCCCAAATACAAATACAAAAGTTTGTAGCGTCATACCCAAGAAGATTTGATGCCTTAATCGCTGCCGAAGGTGCTTCAACACAGTACTGAGTAAAGGGTCTGAATACTTATGTAAATGTGATATCAGTTTCTTTTTTTATACATTTGCACATTTAGAAATTACATTGTGTGTAGATTGATGAGGAAAACAACAAATTAATAAATTTTGGAATACGGCTGTAATGTAACAAAATGTGGAAAAAGTCAAGGGGTCTGAATACTTTCCCGAAGGCACTGTATATGATTCAGTTTGCGAGTGTGTGATATGGGTGTTGGAGCCATGTTTATTTCGATGTTATAAAGAATTTTATAAAGAATGACAACAATGCCATGTCATTGCTGTCAGAAAACCACAGTAGTGTCCGACTTTCGGCTGTCGCAGATGCACCTTCCCCGACTTCACTCCTCGAATTTCGTCTACAGTCGGTTGCTTTCACCTTACTACTCAAACGAGCCCAGCATCTCATTATGTGCCTGCCTGCCTATCTGCCACTTATGTAACACAATAAGGATTGGCCACAATAGTGTAACTTGCTGTTCATCTTCAAAATAATAGTCCCTCATTGAAGTGACGCAAATGGATACAAATAGTGGAATCATGTCATATTTGGACTAGATAATGCTAAACTAGGTTGGAAAGTTGTTTCATAAATTCAACAAAATACAATAATTTGTTAATTTGACAAAAAAGTACAAATCGGTTGAAATCGCAGTGTGGATGTATTAGAATTCAGAACTGCATTGGCGGCATACTTCTACACTGCTCAAAAAAATAAAGGGAACACTTAAACAACACAATGTAACTCCAAGTCAATCACACTTCTGTGAAATAAAACTGTCCACTTAGGAAGCAAGACTGATTGACAATACATTTCACATGCTGTTGTGCAAATGGAATAGGCAACAGGTGGAAATTATAGGCAATTAGCAAGACACCCCCAATAAAGGAGTGGTTCTGCAGGTGGGGACCACAGACCACTTCTCAGTTCCTATGCTTCCTGGCTGATGTTTTGGTCACTTTTGAATGCTGGCGGTGCTTTCACTCTAGTGGTAGCATGAGACGGAGTCTACAACCCACACAAGTGGCTCAGGTAGTGCAGCTCATCCAGGATGGCACATCAATGCGAGCTGTGGCAAGAAGGTTTGCTGTGTCTGTCAGCGTAGTGTCCAGAGCATGGAGGCGCTACCAGAAGACAGGCCAGTACATCAGGAGACGTGGAGGAGGCCGTAGGAGGGCAACAACCCAGCAGCAGGACCGCTACCTCCGCCTTTGTGCAAGGAGGAGCAGGAGAAGCACTGCCAGAGCCCTGCAAAATGACCTCCAGCAGGCCACAAATGTGCATGTGTCTGCTCAAACGGTCAAACAGACTCCATGAGGGTGGTATGAGGGCCCGACGTCCACAGGTGGGGGTTGTGCTTACAGCCCAACACCGTGCAGGACGATTGGCATTTGCCAGAGAACACCAAGATTGGCAAATTCGCCACTGGCGCCCTGTGCTCTTCACAGATGAAAGCAGGTTCACAAAGAGCACATGACAGACGTGACAGAGTCTGGAGACGCCGTGGAGAACGTTCTGCTGCCTGCAACATCCTCCAGCATGACCGGTTTGGCGGTGGGTCAGTCATGGTGTGGGGTGGCATTTCTTTGGGGGGCCGCACAGCCCTCCATGTGCTCGCCAGAGGTAGCCTGACTGCCATTAGGTACTGAGATGAGATCCTCAGACCCCTTGTGAGACCATATGCTGGTGCAGTTGGCCCTGGGTTCCTCCTAATGCAAGACAATGCTAGACCTCATGTGGCTGGAGTGTGTCAGCAGTTCCTGCAAGAGGAAGGCATTGATGCTATGGACTGGCCCGCCCGTTCCCCAGACCTGAATCCAATTGAGCACATCTGGGATATCATGTCTCGCTCCATCCACTAACACCACGTTGCACCACAGACTGTCCAGGAGTTGGCGGATGCTTTAGTCCAGGTCTGGGAGGAGATCCCTCAGGAGACCATCCGCCACCTCATCAGGAGCATGCCCAGGCATTGTAGGGAGGTCATACAGGCACGTGGAGGCCACACACACTACTGAGCCTCATTTTGACTTGTTTTAAGGACATTACATCAAAGTTGGATCAGCCTGTAGTGTGGTTTTCCACTTTAATTTTGAGTGCGACTCCAAATCCAGACCTCCATGGGTTGATAAATTGGATTTCCATTGATTATTTTGGTGATTTTGTTGTCAGCACATTCAACTATGTAAAGAAAAAAGTATTTAATAAGATTATTTCTTTCATTCAGATCTAGGATGTGTTGTTTAAGTGTTCCCTTTATTTTTTTGAGCAGTATATTTCACTGTACAACCTTATGTATGGATTGTTGATCGATCAGTCTACTCAGTGACACCCACAGAACACAACTGTGAGTTTAAACAAATATTCGTTTCTAAACTCATAGTGGGGTCTCTGAAACCACTGTGAAATGAGAGACATTAAGCTTACCAGTCAACCTACTATGTGTATTGGAGATTCATATTGCACTGTACAACCTTACCTATGGATTGTGGGTCAATAAAATGGGGGATAAGTGTACTCCGTGACACCCACAGAACCTTTGTCTGGGGTGGCAGGTAGCCTAGTGGTTAGAGCGTTGGGCCAGTAACCGAAAGGTTGCTATATCGAATCTCCGAGCTGACAAAGTAAAAATCTGTCGCTCTGCTCCTGAATAGGGCAGTTAACCCACTGTTCCTAGGCTGTCATTGTAAATAACAATTTGTTCTTAACTGACTTGCCTAGTTAAATAAAGGTTCAATTAACATTTTTTTTTAAAGAACAACTGTGAAGAGTTTACACAAATATTAGCGTCGTAGCTCTTATTGCGGGACTTTGACTGTTGGAAATCACCACCCCAGTCAGTCTGTTATTGACTTAAATGTTGTACTGTACACCCTCACCTGTGGATGGTGGATCAATCAAATGGGGTGTAGAGGAGCGTTGAATTAACACATCCACACCAGACATCAACCACAATGAGTATACACAAGCACTTCTCTTCACTGGCCAGAGAACAAAGGAAGAGGGCGGCCACTCACAGCAAGCTCCCAGTACGAGTCGTCCTTCCCCTCTTTTGCTCATTTCACACCACTAGTCTACACCAAAGCTCCTCCTACCAGTTTAATGACGGCAAGTTTAACCTAATGGTGCTAAGACAGTTTGCCGGTGACATGGACACAGCAAGTTTCTGACGAACAGTGATGATGACTTCGACTCAACCTACACAGCCAAGGAACTCCTCCAATAGAGAACAATACACTGCACGCAAAAGTGTCTCAAACGCTCTTATTTTCTCAAGCAAACAGCATAAACGGACCGAAAATGACATGGTTAAAAGTGTTGAGACGTGTGTGTAAAATAATATAGAATTTTAGAATGTGTGTGATATGCTGACAATTAGCAGGTATTACCCTTATTCATCCGCAGAAAAGTATACTGTTTAGTATCTGTGCAACCACACAGTCTTCACAGGCAGTGGAAGACATTATGAGAGTGTAATTTTATTTGTCACATGCGCCAACAGGTGTAGGTAGACCTTACAGTGAAATGCTTACTTACAAGCCCTTAACAAACAATGCAGTTTTAAGAAAAAAAGTGCTAAGAAAGTAGGAATTTGAAGCTCTCAGCCTGCTCCACTACAGCCCCGTCGATGAGAATGGAGACGTGCTCGGTCCGCCTTTTCCTGTAGTCCACAATCATCTCCTTTGTCTTGATCACATTGAGGGAGAGGTTGTGATCCTGGCACCACACTGCCAGATCTCTGACCTTCTCCCTATAGGCTGTATCATCATTGTCGGTGATCAGGCCTACCACACTTGTGTCATTGGCAAACTTAATGATGGTGTTGTGCTTGGCCATGCAGTCATGGGTGAACAGGGAGTACAGGAGGGGACTGAGTACGCACCCCTGAGGGGCCCCCATGGTGAGGATCAGCGTGGCAGATGTGTTGTTACCTACCCTTACCACCTGGGGGCGGCCCATCAGGAAGTCCAGGATCCAGTTTCAGAGGAAGGTGTTTAGTCCCAGGGTCCTTAGCTTAGTGATGAGCTTTAGGGCACTATGGTGTTGAACGCTGAGTTTTAGTCAATGAATAGCATTCACACGTACATTACATTTACATTTTAGTCATTTAGCAGACGCTCTTATCCAGAGCGACTTACAGTAGTGAATACATACATTTCAAAAAGAATTCTCCATACTACCCGTAGGTGTTCCTTTTGTCCAGGTGGGAAAGGGCATTGTGGAGTACAATAGAGATTGCATCATCTGTGGATCTGTTGGGGCGGTATGCAAATTGGAGTGGGTCTTGGCAATTCATGGCTACAGACGTGAGTGCTACGGGTCGGTAATCATTTAGACAGGTTACCTTGGTGTTCTTGGGCACAGGCACTATGGTGGTCTGCTTGAAACATGATGGTATTCAGTGACGACACTTGCCAGTTGGTCAACGCATGCTGGGAGTACACGTCCTGGTAATCCGTCTGGCCCTGCAGCCTTGTGAATGTTGACCTGTTTGAAGGTCTTACTCACATCAGCCATGGAGAGCGTGATCACAGTCATCCGGAGCAGCTGATGCGCTCATGCATGCTTCAGTGTTGCTTGCCTCGAGGCGAGCATAGAAGTTATTTAGCGCATCTGGTAAGCTCGTGTCACTGGGCAGCTCGCGGCGTGCTTCTATTTGTAGTCCGTAATAGTTTGCAAGCCCTGCCACATCTGACGAGCATCGGTGCCGGTGTAGTACGAAGTACACTCCATTTATGTGAACAATTGCTCAACTCATGCCCTGCAGGCGATGAATGAGGGATGACCCAGCCCCAGGAACTATTCCCTCACCTGAGCCAATCACAGCTCTCCTGATGGGATGCCTCACGTCTTCCTGTCCAGGAATTTAAATTAAATGTGTGAACACCACTTCTTGTGTTCTGACTGGCAACCAGCCATGGTAGCTGTCGTTTATAAACTACAAACCATTCTACTTAGACATCAGAAATCCTTTGTTTTGGACTGCGTGCATGAAAAGTTCTCTGAAGACCGTTGGTTCCAGACAAATATACGTAAGAGAGTTGTCCAGCTCGACCTCATCTTATTTTCACTGATTTAAATGTGAGCATGTAATCTGTTACTTTTACTATTACTTTCTATATTTCTCCTATAATCCATGCCTTGTTTTGTTCTGAAATATCAAGAATAACTGTTCGTTTGATTTTATGCCCTCTAATCCCCATTCCGTTTGTGATTCTGTAGCCTATCACATTAGTACATAATTTTGCCATCACAATCTCCATTATTAATTCATCCTGTACATTCATTGCTTTATCCTGTTTTTTGCTGATAATAAATGAATTTGTTTTATAAAGTATACTGGCCTCTGAGAAACACATTGCCTTGTCATTTTAAGAACTTCATTTCCTTCAGAATTATAAGTTAACCGTAATTATAATTTTAATTATTTTATAGTTTCTTGCTGACTTAGAGCAACTGGTGTCCCGTTAAAGGGAAACTTCACCGCAAGACACTATTTGGGGCGTTTTCCCAGTCTCCCTACATAGTTGTCACACCCTGATCTGTTTCACCTGTCTTTGTGATTGTTTCCACCCACCCCCAGGTGTCACCCGTTTTCCCCATTACTCCCAGGGTATTTATTCCTGTGTTCTCCGTTTGTCTGTTGCCAGTTCATCTTGTCTTGTCAACCAGTATATTTTTTCGTGCTCCTGCTTCTTCCTTGTCTCAGTTTTTTCTAGTTCTCCCGGTTTTGACCTCTTGCCTGCCCTGACACTGAGCCCGCCTGTCTGACCATTCTGCCTGCCCCTGACCTCAAGCCTGCCTGCAGCCCTGGTCCGCTTGGGACTCTGACCTGGTTATGAACTCTTGCCTGCCCCTTGTTGGACAATAAATAGAGACTCAAACCATCTGCCTCCTGTGTCTGCATCTGGGTCTCGCCCTGTGTTGTTATACATAATTATGAATGACGATAGGGTGTTTCAGACACAATTGTGCACTATAGCTGTATTATTTACATTTTCGCGCCAGGAGAGTTCAACCAATGATGTCATTGGTTGATTGAGCCTGCTGTATGATATAAATACTAATGTAAGTCGCTCTGGATAAGAGCGTCTGCTAAATGACTAAAATGTATTGTAAAAATGAATGGATTCATGTTTTGTAACAATTATTGTGGCCTTTGTGTTTCGCCAATTGCACGATCACACTTATTCGCTTATAATAGGGACATTGCACTTGTCTCAACTATGTTCCTATCTGCCAGGACATTGCAGGATATCTAGGTTGAATCATTTCCCCTGGCTTTGTAAGGAGTACAACCTGACAGGTGTCCTACTTCCTTGTTGCCACCTTCAAAAGCAGGCTTTTCAAAACAGGGGCGGTACTAGTTTACAGGTTCACAGGAGCTATGTTACCGTGCACTGTCTATCCGAGATTGCAAAATAGTTAGCTACGATGGCTGTTTCTGATGATTGCTCTTTACAAGAAGAGCTGGACAACAAAACATTATTTGATGTTCTTTTACATAGGAACATACAGCCCTATTTATTTGAGCTGGAATACACTGAAGAGGAGTGGAGACAGCAAAAAATAATATTGCAAGACCAGCAAGCAGCGGCAGCAGCCTAGACAAGCTGGACCAGAATACAGAACAGCAATAGTAAAATGAGTAAGCTGTTTTGCTGTCGGTAGCTAGCTAGCAATATAAGCTCTCTTTTTACACGAGGCAGGGTTGTTCAGTACAGTAAAATTGTGATTGATTCGGCCATAATGGGGCTTGCTAGTACCACTACAAGGCAAGCTAGCCAAGTTTAGCTTGTGGTGTATTTACGGTACCTAAAATGTACCGAGGTCGAACATTATAGATAGGTAACCAGCCTCAGCGCCTCTCACTAGGAGCAAAACTTTGACTCCATATTAGTCATGGAGTAACTATACCTGTGTGTTGTAGCTACTAACATGTCTGTGAGAAGTCTCATATTCTACACCATGTTGCTACAGTAGGAATGTGAATGTGTAATTCCGTTTGTCTTTCTCTCACAGACAATAACGCTTGGATATAAAGAAGTTGATGACTATCAAGAAATGTGAAAAGTCCCATAACAACAATCTCCCCTTGTATCAAAGTGACTCCGAACACCTCACTGCCCACCCAAAAACACCATATACAAGTATTCCCTTGGTAAAACTGTAGTAACTTTTGTTTCTGCTACCGTCTCTTATGACCGAAAATAACTTCTGGACATCAGAACAGATTACTCACCACGAACTGGAAGAAGCTTTTTCCTTTAATGAGTCCGACGAGAAGAATATACTGCTCTCCCGGGAACAGGCCCAAATCTCCGTCATTTGAAAAGACGAAGGAAAAGAGGAAGCAGATCGGGCTGCCTTCTGAGAATCTGTAGGCGAGCGAGTAAACTCCCACTGCCATCCATCCTACTTGCTAACATTGGAAAATAAAATTGATGACCTACGATTACGATTATCCTACCAACGAGACATTAAGAACTGTAATATCTTATGTTTCACCGAGTTGTGGCTGAATGACGACACGGATAATATAGAGCTGGCGGGATTTTCCATGCACCGGCAGAACAGAGAAGCTACGTCTGGTAAGGCGAGGGGTGGGGATGTCTTTTTATCAATAACAGCTGGTGCGCGATGTCTAATATTAAAGAAGTCTTGAGGTATTGCTCGCCTGAGGTAGAGTACCTCATGATAAGCTGTAGACCACACTATCTACCAAGAGAGTTCTCATCTACATCATTCGTAGCCGTCTATTTACCACCACAGACCGATGCTTGCACCAAGACCGCACTCAACCAACTCTATAAGGCCATAAGCAAACAAGAAAATGCTCATCCAGAAGCAGCGGTCCTAGTGGCTGGGGACTTTAACGCAGGGAAACTTAAATCAGTTTCACCAAATTTTACCAGCATGTGCAACCAGAGGAGAAAAAACTCTAGACCACCTTTACTCCACACACAGAGATGCATACAAAGCTCTCCCCGCCCTCCGTTTAGCAAATCTAACCATAATTATATCCTCCTGGTTCCTGCTTACAAGCAAAAACTAAAGCAAGTAGTACCAGTGACTCGCTCAATACAGAAGTGGTCAGATGACACTGATGCTACGCTACAGGACTGAGTCTATATTACCTACATGTTTCAAGCAGACCACCATAGTGCCTGTGCCCAAGGAAGCAAAGGTAACCTGCCTAAATGATTACCGCCCCGTACCACTCACGTAGGTAGCCATGAAGTGCTTTGAAAGGCCGGTCATGGCTCACATCAACAGCATCCCCCCAGATACCCTAGACCCACTCCAATTCGCATACCACCCCAACAGATCCACAGATGACACAATCTCAATCGCACTCCACACTGCCCTTTCCCACCTAGACAAAAGGAACACCTATGTGAGAATGCTGTTCATTGACTACAGCTCAGCGTTCAACACCATAGTACCCACGAAGCTCATGACTAAGCTAAGGACCCTGGGACTAAACACCTCCCTCTGCAACTGGAACCTGGACTTCCTGATGGGCCCCCTCCCAGGTGTTAAGGGTAGGCAACAACACATCTGCCACGCTGATCCTCAACACTGGGGCACCTCAGGGGTGTGTACTTGGTCCACTCCTGTACTCCCTGTTCACCCACGACTGTGTGGCCAAACACGACTCCAACACCATCATTCAGTTTGCTGACGACACAACAGTGGTAGGCCTGATCACCAACAACGATGAGACAGCCTACAAGGAGGTCAGAGAACTGGCAGTGTGGTGCCAGGACAACAACCTCTCCCTCAATGTGAGCAAGACAAAGGTGCTGATCATGGACTACAGTCACCATAGACTGTTTTCTCTGCTACCGCATGGCAAGCGGTACCAAAAGGCTCCTTAACAGCTTCTACCCCCAAGCCAATTAATCAAATGGCCACCGGACTATTACATTGACCCCCTCTCCATTTGTTTTGTACACTGCTGCTGCTCGCTGTTTATCTATGCATAGGCACTTCACCCCTACCTAGATGTACAAATTACCTCAACTAACCTGTACCCCCCCGCACACTGACTCGGTACCAGTACCCCCAGTATATAACCTCGTTATGTTAGTGTTACTTTTTATTAGTTTTTACTTTAGTTTATTTGGTAAATATTTTCTTAACTCTTCTTGACCTGCACTGTTGGTTAAGGGCTTGTAAGTAAGCATTTCAGGGTATTTATTATAAGCGTTAGTAGTATATTTTTATTCTACTGTATATAAACTGCCATAACTGTTCCTGCATACTGCTGAGTACACTCACCTCGGTCTCCAAAGCAAATAAACTTTATCTTGAATACAAGCCAATGTCCCTTATTTACTATATATCTTTTTTTTTTTTTTTTACATTCTTTGTCATTTAGTAGACTAATCTACTGTCAATCTACTTTCTATTGAAAGACTAATATACTGTTTTATTGAAACATGTTTAACTTGACAACAAATGAAAGTTTAAATGATACACCAACTCCCTGCATCATTGTTTTGTGCAGTAAGATAGAAGCTAGTTTATCCAAATACATTTCATGAATATCACAATGAATTGATCCAGAAGTTTAAGTCAACACTTTTCTGATGCAGCTGGAATAATTTACCCACTTGACAGTATACTTATATATGCTGTATGTACAACAGCTAGCAATATCTATACCACAATGTCGTTGTGAGCATACTAGGCATTCTATATTATACTACAAAAATATGGATGTTGTGTTGGTTGAATGTTCCAGGCAGGTTCCAGAATGCTCTTCAGAGGGTGAACCTTTTCTTGTGTTGAGTAATGGCAGCTGGTTTAGCAGGCTTTGGCGCTGTTGGCAGTGATATTGGGTTTGGGGCACTCTGAGTCTGGCTCCTTGTAGACAACCGTCAGGTCCTTTCTGCACTCCACAGCCAGGTGGACAAGCCTCGTACACTTTCTTCACCACCCAATGCTTCGACCTCTTGCAGATTATTTGTTAGTACTACAAGTCTCCTGGAAAGACATGAAGACTGATCATGAGGATGTGTAATCATACAATAACCCATGTTAATTTGTAAACAAAAAAGGGTACAGTAGACTGGCATGTGTTTTGTTACACTCAGAGTCAATAATTCAGAAAGATGTGAAAGGTTTGAGGGGGGCTTGACTTGTAGACAATCTAGTTGTGTATGAGCACCTACAGTAGTGTGGTTGAGTAGACAAGAACTTCCAACAATAGAATGAATAAGCTAGAAGAGAATACTAACAGCCCCTCTCCCCCATGCCAAAGAACTGACTGTTGTAGACAGTTCAGTGTATTGGTGATTTTGTTTTCTCAAGAGGGTATTGTGCTTTCATTAATACCTTTTGCTGTCCTGGCTTGTTTCAAAGTCAGATGATTTTGAGTTTATTCCAGGCTGAAAGCTTTCATCCAATGAGTCTACAGGCTCTGTACTACCAACGCTAGTGTCAAGGTCAGCAGCAGCAGGATTAGTCTGTAGGACACTGCAGTCAGTGATTAGCTAACATTTTACTACTTTGTCCCCATCAATACACACTCAAACAAGGTAATATATCCACCCACCCCCCTCAAGTCAATAGATCATGCATACTAACCTTCACACACACAATACCCACCCTAACAGGCACCAGTCAGTCACCCACACCATCCCCTCCTAACCAATACCTAATTTTCTCAAATTTAGACTTCAAGCCTTGATTGTTCATGCAACTAAGATTCCATAATACAGAGAACTACAGTAGGACTTGAGTTGTAGCCTACTTGTATACACACCATCTATTGCAACAAGACACAGACCATGTTTATGCCTAGCTCCAGTACATTTGTTTGATGTTGATACCTCTGCAGATGTTGATGGGATCGGACTCTAAATAGAACACATAGTCACATTAGCCTCTGCGGTAGTTAGCTAGCTAGCTAACGTAACCTAACGAAGCTAACGTTAGCTTGTAAAGTTACAAAGCATATCGGCAGATAGCAGCTGGCTAATTACATTTGATATGCTTTGGAATGTCTAGCCAGCATAATATGAAGTGTGGCTAGCTCAATTTTTTGGGGGTAAACAGATGTAGTTTGACGCTAGCTAACTTAGCTAACTAGCTACGTTACCTCAGCTTGACTTATTTTCTGCTCCAATGTTGGCTGATCGCATGCCTTCCTCTTTGAAATGAAGGGGAAAAAAATCTATGGAATAGCATCACTTTTCAACGTTCGGCGACATGGCAACCCCCATCAGTTGAGACTTTAATTCAGTTTCAAAATCCTCTGGCTGAAAGTGCTGGCTACAAAAACAGACATTTTGATATTTCTCATATCAAATATCCCTCTCCAGGGGGCGGTACTACATCCTGAAATCACAATGAATTATGGATATTGTGGTTTGCTTACAACCAGGAAATGTAGCTGGCCCGTTTCTATTGGTGAGATACAGAAACGCTCGTATTTTCGTGTAGTGAGAAAATTCTAAATTGTTATGACACATGTTAACATATTAATGGACATATTTAGTGAAATAGAGCAGTGGTGAAATTTCCCTTTAAAAATGTCATAGTAATAAGAGCACACACTCCCTTAAGTTGTCTCCTTAGTGTCCACATCACCGACAAACTAACATGGTCCAAAAACACCAAGACAGTCGTGAAGAGGGCACAACAAAACCGATTCCTCCTCAGGAGACTGAAAAGATTTGGCATGGGTCCTCAGATCCTCAAAAGGTTTTACAGCTGCACCATCGAGAGCATCCTGACAGGTTACATCACTGCCTGGTATGGCAACTGCTTGGCCTCCGACCGCAAGGCACTACATAGGGTAGTGCGTACGGCCCAGTACATCACCGGGGCCAAGCTTCCTGCCACCCAGGACCTCTATACCAGGCGGTGTCAGAGTAAGGCCCTAAAAATGTTGTATTTTAATAAAACTGCATTGTTGGTTGGTCTACACCTGTTGTATTCGGCGCATGTGACAAATAAAATGTGATTTTTCTCCTACCAGAACTTGGCTAGGTGAAGTGAACATCTGTGCCTCACACTCCATTAAAATACATTTGCTCAAAAAATGGGGGGTGAAAAGTCAATAATACTGTTGGTCCCTCTTGAGACACAGTAGCCAGTAGACACTTCCTCAAAATAGATAACTCAAGAAATCTGTCTTTAATTCTGACGTTTTACCTAGGTCTTAGTTAGATGTAAAATTGTGTGACTAAGATGATTGGTGCAGTATTTCTCAAGTGAAAAAATGTGCATGAAAACGAGTCGTCTCTCTTTGAATGACAACAAACACTTCATTGAAGAATCCCTACTGTGACCAATCACTGATGAAGGGGCAAGTTTGGCAAACACTGATCTAGTCCACTATTTGTATCCTTATGCCTCAATCTGGTCTGGTTCTATTGTGTGATGGAAAGCAGTGGCTGCGTCTCAAATGACACCCTATTCCCTACATAGCCCATATGGCTCTGGTCAAAAGTAGTGCCCTATAGAGGGAAGAGGGTGCCATTTGGGATGCAGAGGTGTAATTGGTGGACTGTGGATGTGACATGCAAGACCTATCACAAAGCCTGCACCAAACAGAAAGATCACCATTTTACAGGAATTAGTAAAAGTATTTCAGGTGTCAAAAATGACGTGAGCATAATTGAATTGTTTTTCCTCACAGACAATGGAGAGAGAGGGGGGGAGAGAAAGAGGGAGGGAGAAAGAGTTAGAAACTACCTCCACTTATCACTTGCTCTACGTTCTCTCTTTTCAGTCCTACACTGGCTCAAATAAAACATCCCCACGCACATAATCTGCATCCCATATGGCAGCCTATATATAGTGCACTACTTTTGACCAAGGCCCATGGGGCTCTGGTCAAAAGTAGTGCACTATATAGGGGATAGGGTGCCATTTCCGACAGAGTCAGTGGAAATTGACACTGTTGTTCTGGAAAAACGTTATGTATCATATCAAGGTATCATAAATTCAACAGTTATTAATATTGTTAGCATTATTTACGACTGTTCTGTGTCATTTGGTTTAGATAACAGCGTAGTTATACAATTGCTCATGGCACAGAGGGTCCTGGTCAAAAGTAATGCACTATGTAGGGAATAGGGTGCTATTTGGGATGGGCCTAGTGATTCAATTCATCATACTATTCTGATGATCCTGAGCTGGACATGTCCAGTCTCCCTCTATTTTTCTCAGTTTAGAATGCCTATTTTCCTTTCCTCCTGCTGTCACTAAGAGAGGAACGAGTGGTAGATGGAAAGAGACAGACCGAGATGTAGCAAAATGGAAAGAAAAAGAGAGGAAGAGACAGGGATGGGGAGAATAGGGACAGAGAGAGAAAGAGACAGGGATGGGTAGTGAGAAATAGAGAGGAAGAGACAGGGATGGGGAGAAATAGAGAGAGAGAGCGAGAGAGAGGAAGAGACAGGGGTGGGAGAAATGAAGAGAGAGAGAGAGAGAGAGAGAGAGAGAGAGAGAGAGGAAGAGACAGGGATGGGGAGAAAGAGAGAGAGAGAGAGAGAGGAAGAGAGAGAGGAAGAGTCAGGGATGGGGAGAAAGAGAGAGAGAGGAAGAGTCAGGGATGGGGACAAAGAGAGAGAGAGAGGAAGAGACAGGGATGGGGAGAAATAGAGAGAGAGGAAGAGTCAGGGATGGGGAGAAAGAGAGAGAGAGAGGAAGAGACAGGGATGGGGAGAAAGAGAGAGAGAGAGGAAGAGACAGGGATGGGGAAAAAGAGAGAGAGAGGAAGAGTCCGGGATGGGGAGAAAGAGAGAGAGGGGAAGAGACAGGGATGGGGAGAAAGAGAGAGAGGGGAAGAGATAGAGATGTGGAGAAAGAGAGAGGAAGAGACAGAGATGGGGAGAAAGAGAGAGAGAGAGAGAGAGAGGAAGAGACAGGGATGGGGAGAAAGAGAAAGAGAGAGGAAGACACAGGGATGGGGAGAAAGAGAGAGAGAGAGGAAGACACAGGGATGGGGAGAAAGAGAGAGAGAGAGGAAGAGACAGGGATGGGGAGAAAGAGAGAGAGAGAGGAAGAGTCCGGGATGGGGAGAAAGAGAGAGAGAGGAAGAGTCCGGGATGGGGAGAAAGAGAGAGAGGGGAAGAGACAGGGATGGGGAGAAAGAGAGAGAGAGGAAGAGACAGAGATGGGGAGAAAGAGAGAGAGAGGAAGAGACAGGGATGGGGAGAAAGAGAGAGAGAGAGGAAGAGTCCGGGATGGGGAGAAAGAGAGAGAGAGGAAGAGTCCGGGATGGGGAGAGAGAGGGGAAGAGACAGGGATGGGGAGAAAGAGAGAGAGAGGAAGAGACAGAGATGGGGAGAAAGAGAGAGAGAGAGGAAGAGACAGGGATGGGGAGAAAGAGAGAGAGAGAGAGGAAGAGACAGGGATGGGGAGAAAGAGAGAGAGAGAGAGGAAGAGACAGGGATGGGGAGAAAGAGAGAGAGAGAGGAAGAGACAGGGATGGGGAGAAATAGAGAGAGAGGAAGAGTCAGGGATGGGGAGAAAAAGAGAGAGAGAGGAAGAGTCAGGGATGGGGAGAAAAAGAGAGAGAGAGGAAGAGTCAGGGACGGGGAGAAAGAGAGAGGAAGAGACAGGGAGAAAGAGAGGAAGAAAGAGAGAGAGAGAGGAAGAGTCAGGGATGGGGAGAAAAAGAGAGAGAGAGGAAGAGACAGGGATGGGGAGAAAAAGAGAGAGAGAGGAAGAGTCAGGGATGGGGAGAAAAAGAGAGAGAGAGGAAGAGTCAGGGATGGGGAGAAAAAGAGAGAGAGAGGAAGAGTCAGGGATGGGGAGAAAAAGAGAGAGAGAGGAAGAGTCAGGGATGGGGAGAAAAAGAGAGAGAGAGGAATTTCCTGACAAAATGTCAAAAATATAAAACAATTAGAGAGTGTCATTTCCCCAAATTTGAAACCCTTATTCAAGGTTTCAAAGACCTCTCTGATGAGGATAGGCTACCCGTCCTGTTGGGGGAGGACACAGAGAGCTGTGTGTTGGCAGCGCACTACATTGCTGCCTGCCATAAGTTGAGGGACAGTGTCTGACAGACCAATAAACCTGCACATGTACTCTACTGTATGGCTATGGTTATTGTTGAATGTATGGTTATTTTGACCCTTGGTTATTGTTGTTACTGTTGTCCCGTTGACAATTTTGATTCTCATTTTTATTTATTTTTATATTGTAAATATCCCAAATAAGCTTTGGCAATATGTACATTGTTACGTCATGCCAATAAAGCGAATTGAATTGGAAGAGACGGGATGGGGAGAAAGAGAGAGAGAGAGAGGAAGAGTCAGGGATGGGGAGAAAGAGAGAGGAAAAGAGGAAGAGTCAGGGATGGGGAGAAAGAGAGAGGAAGAGTCAGGGATGGGGAGAAAGAGAGAGAGAGGAAGAGACAGGGTGAAAGAGAGGAAGAAAGAGAGAGAGAGAGGAAGAGACAGGGATGGGGAGAAAGAGAGAGAGAGAGGAAGAGACAGGGAGAAAGAGAGGAAGAAAGAGAGAGAGAGGAAGAGACAGGGATGGGGAGAAAGAGAGAGAGAGAGAGAGGGAGAGTCAGGGATGGGGAGAAAGAGAGAGAGAGAGGAAGAGTCAGGGATGGGGAGAAAGAGAGAGAGAGAGAGGAAGAGTCAGGGATGGGGAGAAAGAGAGAGAGAGAGAGAGAGAGAGAGAGAGAGAGAGAGAGAGAGAGAGAGAGAGAGAGAGAGAGAGAGAAGAAGAGTCAGGGATGGGGAGAAAGAGCGAGAGAGAGGAAGAGACAGGGATGGGGAAAAAGAGAGAGAGAGGAAGAGTCAGGGATGGGGAGAAAGAGAGAGAGAGAGAGAGAGGAAGAGTCAGGGATGGGGAGAAAGAGAGAGAGAGAGAGAGGAATAGTCAGGGATGGGGAGAAAGAGAGAGAGAGGAAGAGTCAGGGATGGGGAGAAAGAGAGAGAGAGGAAGAGTCAGGGATGGGGATAAAGAGAGAGAGAGGAAGAGTCAGGGACGGGGATAAAGAGAGAGAGAGGAAGAGTCAGGGACGGGGATAAAGAGAGAGAGAGGAAGAGTCAGGGACGGGGAGAAAGAAAGAGAGAGAGAGGAAGAGACAGGGATGGGGAGAAAGAGAGAGAGAGAGGAATAGTCAGGGATGGGGAGAAAGAGAGAGAGGGAGGAATAGTCAGGGATGGGGAGAAAGAGAGAGAGGGAGGAATAGTTAGGGATGGGGAGAAAGAGAGAGAGGAAGAGTCAGGGATGGGGAGAAAGAGAGAGAGAGGAAAAGTCAGGGATGGGGAGAAAGAGAGAGAGAGGAAGAGACAGGGATGGGGAAAAAGAGAGAGAGAGGAAGAGTCAGGGATGGGGAGAAAGAGAGAGAGAGAGAGAGAGAGGAAGAGTCAGGGATGGGGAGAAAGAGAGAGAGAGAGGAAGAGTCAGGCATGGGGAGAAAGAGAGAGAGAGGAAGAGTCGGGGATGGGGAGAAAGAGAGAGAGAGGAAGAGACGGGGATGGGGAAAAAGAGAGAGAGAGGAAGAGTCAGGGAAGGGGAGAAAGAGAGAGAGAGGAAGAGTCAGGGATGGGGAGAAAGAGAGAGAGAGTAAGAGTCAGGGATGGGGAGAAAGAGAGAGAGAGAGAGAGAGGAAGAGTCAGGGATGGGGAGAAAGAGAGAGAGGAAGAGTCAGGGATGGGGAGAAAGAGAGAGAGACGAAGAGTCAGGGATGGGGAGAGAGAGAGGAAGAGTCAGGGATGGGGAGAAAGAGAGAGAGAGAGGAAGAGTCAGGGACGGGGAGAAAGAAAGAGAGAGAGAGGAAGAGACAAGGATGGGGAAAAAGAGAGAGAGAGGAAGAGTCAAGGATGGGGAAAAAGAGAGAGAGAGGAAGAGTCAGGGATGGGGAGAAAGAGAGAGAGAGGAAGAGTCAGGGATGGGGAGAAAGAGAGAGAGAGGAAGAGTCAGGGATGGGGAGAAAGAGAGAGAGAGAGAGAGAGAGGAAGAGTCAGGGATGGGGAGAAAGAGAGAGAGAGGAAGAGTCAGGGATGGAGAGAAAGAGAGAGAGAGAGAGAGAGGAAGAGTCAGGGATGGGGAGAAAGAGAGAGAGAGAGAGAGGAAGTGTCAGGGATGGGGAGAAAGAGAGAGAGAGAGAGGAAGAGTCAGGGATGGGGAGAAAGAGAGAGAGAGAGAGGAAGAGTCAGGGATGGGGAGAAAGAGAGAGAGAGAGAGGA
>NC_138293.1:44697500-44707500 GCF_965601325.2 Salmo salar
GGGAGAAAGAGAGAGAGAGAGAGAGGAAGAGATCAGGGATGGGGAGAAAGAGAGAGAGAGGAAGAGTCAGGGATGGGGAGAAAGAAGAGAGAGAGGAAGAGACAGGGATGGGGAGAAAGAGAGAGAGAGGAAGAGACAGGGATGGGGAAAAAGAGAGAGAGAGGAAGAGTCAGGGATGGGGAGAAAGAGAGAGAGAGAGAGAGAGAGAGAGAGAGAGAGAAGAGTCAGGGATGGGGAGAAAGAGAGAGAGAGAGAGAGAGAGAGAGGAAGAGTCAGGGATGGGGAGAAAGAGAGAGAGAGGAAGAGTCAGGGATGGAGAGAGAGAGAGAGAGAGGAAGAGTCAGGATGGGGAGAAGGAGAGAGAGAGGAAGAGTCAGGGATGGGGAGAAAGAGAGAGAGAGGAAGAGTCAGGGATGGGGAGAAAGAGAGAGAGAGGAAGAGTCAGGGATGGGGAGAAAGAGAGAGAGAGAGAGAGGAGGAAGAGAAATCAGGGATGGGGAGAAAAGAGAGAGAGAGGAAGAGTCAGGGATGGGGAGAAAGAGAGAGAGAGAGAGAGAGAGTGAAGAGTCGAGGGGAGAAAGAGAGAGAGAGAGGAAGAGCAGGATGGGAGAAAGAGAGAGAGGGGAAGAGTCAGGGATGGGGAGAAAGAGAGAGAGAGGAAGAGTCAGGGATGGGGAGAAAGAGAGAGAGAGAGAGGAAGAGACAGGATGGGAAAAAAGAGAGAGAGGAAGAGTCAGGGATGGGGAGAAAGAGAGAGAAAGAGAGAGAGAGAGGAAGAGTCAGGGATGGGGAGAAAGAGAGAGAGAGAGGAAGAGTCAGGGATGGGGAGAAAGAGAGAGAAGAGGAAGAGTCAGGGATGGGAGAAGAGAGAGAGAGAGGAAGAGTCAGGGATGGGGAGAAAGAGAGAGAGAGGAAGAGTCAGGGATGGGGAGAAAGAGAGAGAGAGGAAGAGTCAGGGATGGGGAGAAAGAGAGAGAGAGGAAGAGTCAGGGATGGGGAGAAAGAGAGAGAGAGAGGAAGAGACAGGGATGGGGAGAAAGAGAGAGAGAGAGGAAGAGACAGGGATGGGGAGAAAGAGAGAGAGAGAGGAAGGGTCAGGGACGGGGAGAAAGAGAGAGAGAGAGAGAGAGAGGAAGAGACAGGGATGGGGAAAAAGAGAGAGAGGAAGAGTCAGGGATGGGGAGAAAGAGAGAGAGAGAGAGAAGAGTCAGGGATGGGGAGAAAGAGAGAGAGAGGAAGAGTCAGGGATGGGGAGAAAGAGAGAGTAGAGAGGAAGAGATCAGGGATGGGGAGAAAGAGAGAGAGAGAGGAAGAGTCAGGGAGGGAGGAAGAGAGAGAGGGGAGAAGAGAGATGGGAGAGAGAGAGAGAGGAAGAGTCAGGGATGGGGAGAAAGAGAGAGAGAGGAAGAGTCAGGGATGGGGAGAAAGAAGAGAGAGAGAGGAAGAGACAGGGATGGGGAAAAAGAGAGAGAGAGGAAGAGTCAGGGATGGGGAGAAAGAGAGAGAAAGAGAGAGAGAGAGAGAGAGAGAGAGAGAGAGCGAGAGGAAGAGTCAGAGATGGGGAGAAGAGAGAGAGAGAGAGAGGAAGAGTCAGGGATGGGGAGAAAGAAGAGAGAGAGAGGAAGAGACAGGGATGGGGAGAAAGAGAGAGAGAGAGGAAGAGTCAGGGATGGGGAGAAAGAGAGAGAGAGAGGAAGAGTCAGGGATGGGGAGAAAGAGAGAGAGAGGAAGAGTCAGGGATGGGGAGAAAGAGAGCGAGGAAGAGTCAGGGATGGGGAGAAAGAGAGAGAGAGGAAGAGTCAGGAGAGAGAGAGAGAGGAAGAGTCAGGGATGGGGAGAAAGAGAGCGAGAGAGAGAGGAAGAGTCAGGGATGGGGAGAAAGAGAGGGAGAGAGAGGAAGAGTCAGGGATGGGGAGAAAGAGAGAGAGAGAGGAAGAGTCAGGGATGGGGAGAAAGAGAGAGAGAGAGAGAGAGAGGAAGAGTCAGGGATGGGGAGAAAGAGAGAGAGAGGAAGAGTCAGGGATGGGGAGAAAGAGAGAGAGAGAGAGAGAGGAAGAGTCAGGGATGGGGAGAAAGAGAGAGAGAGGAAGAGACAGGGATGGGGAAAAAGAGAGAGAGAGGAAGAGTCAGGGATGGGGAGAAAGAGAGCGAGAGAGAGAGGAAGAGTCAGGGATGGGGAGAAAGAGAGAGAAAGAGAGAGAGAGAGAGAGAGAGAGGAAGAGTCAGGGATGGGGAGAAAGAGAGAGAGAGAGAGGAAGAGTCAGGGATGGGGAGAAAGAGAGAGAGAGGAAGAGTCAGGGATGGGGAGAAAGAGAGAGAGAGAGGAAGAGACAGGGATGGGGAGAAAGAGAGAGAGAGGAAGAGACAGGGATGGGGAGAAAGAGAGAGAGAGAGAGGAAGAGACAGGGATGGGAAAAGAGAGAGAGAGAGAGGAAGAGACAGGGATGGGGAGAAAGAGAGAGAGAGAGGAAGAGTCAGGGATGGGGAGAAAGAGAGAGAGAGAGGAAGAGTCAGGGATGGGGAGAAAGAGCGAGAAAGAGAGAGAGAGCGAGTGAGAGAGGAAGAGTCAGGGATGGGGAGAAAGAGAGAGAGAGAGGAAGAGTCAGGGATGGGGAGAAAGAGAGAGAAAGAGAGAGAGAGAGCGAGTGCGAGAGGAAGAGTCAGGGATGGGGAGAAAGAGAGAGAGAGAGACGAAGAGTCGGGGATGGGGAGAAAGAGAGACAGAGAGAGGAAGAGTCAGGGATGGGGAGAAAGAGAGCGAGAGAGAGGAAGAGTCAGGGATGGGGAGAAAGAGAGCGAGAGAGAGAGGAAGAGTCAGGGATGGGGAGAAAGAGAGAGAGAGAGGAAGAGTCAGGGATGGGGAGAAAGAGAGAGAGAGGAAGAGTCAGGGATGGGGAGAAAGAGAGAGAGAGAGAGAGAGAGAGAGAGGAAGAGTCAGGGATGGGGAGAAAGAGAGAGAGAGGAAGAGTCAGGGATGGGGAGAAAGAGAGAGAGAGGAAGAGTCAGGGATGGGGAGAAAGAGAGAGAGAGGAAGAGTCAGGGATGGGGAAAAGAGAGAGAGAGGAAGAGTCAGGGAGGGGAGAAAGAAAGGAGAGGAAGAGCAGGGATGGGGAAAAAGAGAGAGAGAGGAAGAGTCAGGGATGGGGAGAAAGAGAGAGAAGAGGAAGAGTCAGGGATGGGGAGAAAGAGAGAGAAAGAGAGAGAGAGAGAGAGAGAGGAAGAGTCAGGGATGGGGAGAAAGAGAGAGAGAGGAAGAGTCAGGGACGGGGAGAACGAAGAGAGAGAGAGAGGAAGAGACAGGGATGGGGAGAAAGAGAGAGAGAGAGGAAGAGTCAGGGATGGGGAGAAAGAGAGAGAGAGAGAAAGAGTCAGGGATGGGGAGAAAGAGAGAGAGAGGAAGAGTCAGGGATGGGGAGAAAGAGAGAGAGAGGAAAAGTCAGGGATGGGGAGAAAGAGAGAGAGAGGAAGAGTCAGGGATGGGGAGAAAGAGAGAGAGAGGAAGAGCAGGGATGGGGAAAAGAGAGAGAGAGGAAGAGTCAGGGATGGGGAGAAAGAGAGAGAGAGAGAGAGGAAGAGACAGGGATGGGAAAAAAGAGAGAGAGAGGAAGAGTCAGGGATGGGGAGAAAGAGAGAGAAAGAGAGAGAGAGAGAGAGAGAGAGAGAGAGGAAGAGTCAGGGATGGGGAGAAAGAGAGAGAGAGAGGAAGAGTCAGGGATGGGGAGAAAGAGAGCGAGAGAGGAAGAGTCAGGGATGGGGAGAAAGAGAGAGAGAGGAAGAGTCAGGGATGGGGAGAAAGAGAGAGAGAGAAGGAAGAGTCAGGGATGGGGAGAAAGAGAGAGAGAGAGGAAGAGTCAGGGATGGGGAGAAAGAGAGAGAGAGGAAGAGTCAGGGATGGGGAGAAAGAGAGGAGAGAGAGAGAGAGAGAGCGAGAGAGAGAGAGATGGGGAGAAAGAGAGAGAGAGGAAGAGACAGGGATGGGGAAAAAGAGAGAGAGAGGAAGAGTCAGGGATGGGGAGAAAGAGAGAGAGAGGAAAGTCAGGGATGGGGAGAAAGAGAGAGAGAGGAAGAGTCAGGGATGGGGAGAAAAAGAGAGAGAGAGAGAGAGGAAGAGTCGGGGATGGGGAGAAAGAGAGAGAGAGAGAGGAAGAGTCAGGGATGGAGAGAGAGAGAGAGAGAGAGAGAGAGAGAGAGAGAGAGGAAGAGTCAGGGATGGGGAGAAAGAGTGAGAGAGAGGAAGAGTCATGGATAGGGAGAAAGAGAGAGAGGGGAAGAGTCAGGGATGGGGAGAAAGAGAGAGAGAGAGGAAGAGACAGGGATGGGGAAAAGAGAGAGAGAGAGGAAGAGTCAGGGATGGGGAGAAAGAGAGAGAGAGAGAGAGAGGAGAGAGAGGAAGAGTCAGGGATGGGGAGAAAGAGAGAGAGAGAGAGGAGAGGAAGAGTCAGGGATGGGGAGAAAGAGAGAGAGAGAGGAAGAGTCAGGGATGGGGAGAAAGAGAGAGAGAGAGGAAGAGTCAGGGACGGGGAGAAAGAGAGAGAGAGAGAGGAAGAGACAGGGATGGGGAGAAAGAGAGAGAGAGAGGAAGAGTCAGGGATGGGGAGAAAGAGAGAGAGAGGAAGAGTCAGGGATGGGGAGAAAGAGAGAGAGAGAGAGGAAGAGACAGGGATGGGGAGAAAGAGAGAGAGAGAGAGGAAGAGACAGGGATGGGAAAAAAGAGAGAGAGGAAGAGTCAGGGATGGGGAGAGAGAGAGAGAAGAGTCAGGGATGGAGAGAGAGAGAGAGAGAGGAAGAGTCAGGGATGGGGAGAAAGAGAGAGAGAGGAAGAGTCAGGGATGGGGAGAAAGAGAGAGAGAGAGGAAGAGTCAGGGATGGGGATAAGAGAGAGAGAGAGGAAGAGTCAGGGATGGGGAGAAAGAGAGAGAGAGAGGAAGAGTCAGGGATGGGGAGAAAGAGAGAGAGAGAGAAGAGCAGGATGGGAGAGAGAGAGAGAGAGGAAGAGTCAGGGATGGGGAGAAAGAGAGCGAGAGAGAGAGAGAGAGAGAGAGAGAGAGAGAGAGGAAGAGTCAGGGTTGGGAAAAAGAGAGAGAGAGGAAGAGTCAGGGACGGGGAGAAAGAAAGTGAGAGGAAGAGACAAGGATGGGGAAAAAGAGAGAGAGAGGATGAGTCAGGGATGGGGAAAAAGAGAGAGAGAGTGAGAGAGAGAGAGGAAGAGTCAGGGATGGGGAGAAAGAGAGAGAGAGGAAGAGTCAGGGATGGGGAGAAAGAGAGAGAGAGAGAGGAAGAGACAGGGATGGGGAAAAAGAGAGAGAGAGGAAGAGTCAGGGATGGGGAGAAAGAGAGAGAAAGAGAGAGAGAGAGAGAGAGAGGAAGAGTCAGGGATGGGGAGAAAGAGAGAGAGAGAGAGGAAGAGTCAGGGATGGGGAGAACGAGAGAGAGAGAGAGGAAGAGACAGGGATGGGGAGAAAGAGAGAGAGAGAGGAAGAGTCAGGGATGGGGAGAAAGAGAGAGAGAGAGAAAGAGTCAGGGATGGGGAGAAAGAGAGAGAGAGGAAGAGTCAGGGATGGGGAGAAAGAGAGAGAGAGAGAGGAAGAGTCAGGGATGGGGAGAAAGAGAGAGAGAGAGAGAGGAAGAGATCAGGGATGGGGAGAAAGAGAGAGAGAGGAAGAGTCGGGGATGGGGAGAAAGAGAGAGAGAGAGACGAAGAGTCGGGGATGGGGAGAAAAAGAGAGAGAGAGAGGAAGAGTCAGGGATGGGGAGAAAGAGAGAGAGAGGAAGAGTCAGGGATGGGGAGAAAGAGAGAGAGAGGGAAGAGTCAGGGATGGGGAGAAAGAGAGAGAGAGAGAGAGAGAGAGAGGAAGAGTCGGGGATGGGGAAAGAGAGAGAGAGGAAGAGTCAGGGATGGGGAGAAAGAGAGAGAGAGAGGAAGAGTCAGGGATGGGGAGAAAGAGAGAGAGAGAGGAAGAGACAGGGATGGGGAGAAAGAGAGAGAGAGGAAGAGTCAGGGATGGGGAGAAAGAGAGAGAGAGAGGAAGAGACAGGGATGGGGAAAAAGAGAGAGAGAGGAAGAGTCAGGGATGGGGAGAAAGAGAGAGAGAGAGAGAGGAGAGAGAGAGGAAGAGTCAGAGATGGGGAGAAAGAGAGAGAGAGAGAGAGGAAGAGTCAGGGATGGGGAGAAAGAGAGAGAGAGAGAGAAAGAGTCAGGGATGGGGAGAAAGAGAGAGAGAGAGGAAGAGTCAGGGATGGGGAGAAAGAGAGAGAGAGAGACGAAGAGTCAGGGATGGGGAGAAAAAGAGAGAGAGGAGGAAGAGTCAGGGATGGGGAGAAAGAGAGAGAGAGAGGAAGAGTCAGGGATGGGGAGAAAGAGAGAGAGAGGAAGGTCAGGGATGGGGAGAAAGAGAGAGAGAGGAAGGTCAGGGATGGGGAGAAAGAGAGAGAGAGAGAGAGGAAGAGTCAGGGATGGGGAGAAAGAGAGAGAGAGGAAGAGTCAGGGATGGGGAGAAAGAGAGAGAGAGGAAGAGTCAGGGATGGGGAGAAAGAGAGAGAGAGGAAGAGTCAGGGATGGGGAGAAAGAGAGAGAGAGAGAGGAAGAGTCAGGGATGGGGAGAAAGAGAGAGAGAGAGAGGAAGAGACAGGGATGGGGAAAAAGAGAGAGAGAGGAAGAGTCAGGGATGGGGAGAAAGAGAGAGAAAGAGAGAGAGAGAGAGAGAGAGGAAGAGTCAGGGATGGGAAGAAAGAGAGAGAGAGAGAGAGGAAGAGTCAGGGACGGGGAGAACGAAAGAGAGAGAGAGGAAGAGACAGGGATGGGGAGAAAGAGAGAGAGAGAGGAAGAGTCAGGGATGGGGAGAAAGAGAGAGAGAGAGAAAGAGTCAGGGATGGGGAGAAAGAGAGAGAGAGGAAGAGTCAGGGATGGGGAGAAAGAGAGAGAGAGGAAGAGTCAGGGATGGGGAGAAAGAGAGAGAGAGGAAGAGTCAGGGATGGGGAGAAAGAGAGAGAGAGAGAGAGAGAGAGGAAGAGTCAGGGATGGGGAGAAAGAGAGAGAGAGGAAGTGTCGGGGATGGGGAGAAAGAGAGAGAGAGAGACGAAGAGTCGGGGATGGGGAGAAAAAGAGAGAGAGAGAGGAAGAGTCAGGGATGGGGAGAAAGAGAGAGAGAGGAAGTGTCAGGGATGGGGAGAAAGAGAGAGAGAGAGAGAGAGAGGAAGAGTCAGGGATGGGGAGAAAGAGAGAGAGAGAGAGAGAGAGGAAGAGTCAGGGATGGGGAAAAGAGAGAGAGGAAGAGTCAGGGATGGGGAGAAAGAGAGAGAGAGAGGAAGAGTCAGGGATGGGGAGAAAGAGAGAGAGAGAGGAAGAGTCAGGGATGGGGAGAAAGAGAGAGAGAGGAAGAGTCAGGGATGGGGAGAAAGAGAGAGAGAGAGGAAGAGACAGGGATGGGGAAAAAGAGAGAGAGAGGAAGAGTCAGGGATGGGGAGAAAGAGAGAGAGAGAGAGAGAGAGAGAGAGAGAGAGAGGAAGAGTCAGAGATGGGGAGAAAGAGAGAGAGAGAGAGAGGAAGAGTCAGGAATGGGGAAGAAAGAGAGAGAGAGGAAGAGTCAGGGATGGGGAGAAAGAAGAGAGAGAGGAAGAGTCAGGGATGGGGAGAAAGAGAGAGAGAGAGGAAGAGTCGGGGATGGGGAGAAAGAAGAGAGAGAGAGAGGAAGAGTCAGGGATGGGGAGAAAAGAGAGAGAGAGGAAGAGTCAGGGATGGGGAGAAAGAGAGAGAGAGGAAGTGTCAGGGATGGGGAGAAAGAGAGAGAGAGAGGAAGAGTCAGGGATGGGGAGAAAGAGAGAGAGAGGAAGTGTCAGGGATGGGGAGAAAGAGAGGGAGAGAGAGAGGAAGAGTCAGGGATGGGGAGAAAGAGAGAGAGAGGAAGAGTCAGGGATGGGGAGAAAGAGAGAGAGAGGAAGAGTCAGGGATGGGGAGAAGAGAGAGAGAGAGGAAGAGTAGGGATGGGGAGAAAGAGAGAGAGAGGAAGAGTCAGGGATGGGGAGAAAGAGAGGAGAGAGAGGAAGAGTCAGGGATGGGGAGAAAGAGAGAGAGAGAGAGAGAGAGGAAGAGTCAGGGATGGGGAGAAAAGAGAGAGAGAGAGGAAGAGACAGGGATGGGGAAAAAGAGAGAGAGAGGAAGAGTCAGGGATGGGGAGAAAGAGAGAGAAAGAGAGAGAGAGAGAGAGAGGAAGAGTCAGGGATGGGGAGAAAGAGAGAGAGAGAGAGGAAGAGTCAGGGACGGGGAGAAAGAAAGAGAGAGAGAGGAAGAGACAGGGATGGGGAGAAAGAGAGAGAGAGGAAGAGTCAGGGATGGGGAGAAAGAAGGAGAGAGAGGAAGAGTCAGGGATGGGGAGAAAGAGAGAGAGAGAGGAAGAGTCGGGGATGGGGAGAAAGAGAGAGAGAGGAAGAGTCAGGGATGGGGAGAAAGAGAGAGAGAGAGAGAGGAAGAGACAGGGATGGGAAAAAAGAGAGAGAGAGGAAGAGTCAGGGATGGGGAGAAAGAGAGAGAAAGAGAGAGAGAGAGGAAGAGACAGGGATGGGGAGAACGAGAGAGAGAGAGGAAGAGTCAGGGATGGGGAGAAAGAGAGAGAGAGAGAGAGGAAGAGTCAGGGATGGGGAGAAAGAGAGAGAGAGGAAGAGTCAGGGATGGGGAGAAAGAGAGAGAGAGAGAGGAAGAGTCAGGGATGGGGAGAAAGAGAGCGAGAGAGAGGAAGAGTCAGGGATGGGGAGAAAGAGAGCGAGAGAGAGAGGAAGAGTCAGGGATGGGGAGAAAGAGAGAGAGAGGAAGAGTCAGGGATGGGGAGAAAGAGAGAGAGAGAGAGAGAGAGGAAGAGTCAGGGATGGGGAGAAAGAGAGAGAGAGGAAAAGTCAGGGATGGGGAGAAAGAGATAGAGAGGAAGAGACAGGGATGGGGAAAAAGAGAGAGAGAGGAAGAGTCAGGGATGGGGAGAAAGAGAGAGAGAGAGAGGAAGAGACAGGGATGGGGAAAAAGAGAGAGAGGAAGAGTCAGGGATGGGGAAAAAGAGAGAGAGAGGAAGAGTCTTGGATAGGGAGAAAGAGAGAGAAAGAGAGAGAGAGAGAGAGAGGAAGAGTCAGGGATGGGGAGAAAGAGAGAGAGAAAGGAAGAGTCAGGGACGGGGAGAAAGAAAGAGAGAGAGAGGAAGAGACAAGGATGGGGAGAAAGAGAGAGAGAGGAAGAGTCAGGGATGGGGAGAAAGAGAGAGAGAGAGGAAGAGTCAGGGATGGGGAGAAAGAGAGAGAGAGAGGAAGAGTCAGGGATGGGGAGAAAGAGAGAGAGAGAGGAAGAGTCAGGGATGGGGAGAAAGAGAGAGAGAGGAAGAGTCAGGGATGGGGAGAAAGAGAGAGAGAGGAAGAGTCAGGGATGGGGAGAAAGAGAGAGAGAGAGGAAGAGACAGGAATGGGAAAAAAGAGAGAGGAAGAGTCAGGGATGGGGAGAAAGAGAGAGAGAGGAAGAGTCAGGGATGGGGAGAAAGAGAGAGAGAGAGAGAGTAAGAGTCAGGGATGGGGAGAAAGAGAGAGAGAGGAAGAGTCAGGGATGGGGAGAAAGAGAGCGAGAGAGAGAGGAAGAGTCAGGGATGGGGAGAAAGAGAGAGAGAGGAAGAGTCAGGGATGGGGAGAAAGAGAGAGAGAGAGGAAGAGTCAGGGACGGGGAGAAAGAAAGAGAGAGAGAGGAAGAGACAGGGATGGGGAGAAAGCGAGAGAGAGGAAGAGTCAGGGATGGGGAGAAAGAGAGAGAGAGGAAGAGTCAGGGATGGGGAGAAAGAGAGAGAGAGGAAGAGTCAGGGATGGGGAGAAAGAGAGAGAGAGAGAGAGAGAGAGAGAGAGAGGAAGAGTCGGGGATGGGGAGAAAGAGAGAGAGAGAGAGAGGAAGAGTCAGGGACGGGGAGAAAGAGAGAGAGAGAGGAAGAGACAGGGACGGGGAGAAAGAGAGAGAGAGAGGAAGAGTCAGGGACGGGGAGAA